>NC_134934.1:14257878-14560909 GCF_051020765.1 Lasioglossum baleicum
GGTGCGACACACACGTTTTCAATTTCGATCACGTTTATACAGGCCGTCACTGGTTGGTGATTCTATATGTAAAAATTCGACGGAAAAAGAGAAATAACACTTTTTTTTGTTTGATGGCGCGTTCTCGTGGCAATCGAGTTTGAAAATTCGATGACTGTACGCGCTATTACGCTTTGTACACTGCTCGGGAAATTAGGACAATCGTGTTGAAAGAATTTCAATGAAAATCTAGGTTTTTTAACTTCCGTGCAATTAATACAAAATATAAATATTCGATTAATTCGTAATGCGAACAAATTGCATCAATTTGACCAATGTGACCAATTGCAATTTTCCCAAAATTTCTTCGTTTTAATCATTCAAAGAGTTCGTACTGCGGCATTCTGAAATATTGATAGAATTTATCATCGTATTTAAGTAACTCCTTGAATAAAGTCCAATATTCTCCATCGATTTTTCTCTTCTTCAAAATCGGATGGACCTTGTTTTTCCACTTTCCTCGCTTCAGCTTCCTCTTTCACGGGCCACTTTGATGACCGCGTAACGTTACAGCGGGCCGCACTTTAGGTAAACATGCTTTTAAAAAATGTAATACAAATACAAAATGAATAAATCTTTATTGTTATACGTCGCATTGTAACAATGACACATGCAAATTTTCATTTACTTAAGATTTTTGTATACATACAACGAGAAACAAAAGTTTCAATAGAAATATAAAATCGCCCGGCGGGCCGCACAATTTAACGTTGCGAGCCGTGTGTTGGCCAGGCCTCGTCTAAACGCATGGCGAAAAGAGTGAGTTCCTCGTCACTGTCCGATCCGCTCATTTTGACGGTTTTACGTGAATTGACGGTCTTGTAATTGTTGGTACGTGACCCTATATTGTGGAACGACCTTAAGGATGTTCTGGAGGTATATAAAAACGCAACAAAATTTTTTATAATTTGACAAGATATAATTCTTACTAAATTAATGCAATTACCAAAGTATGGGTTCGATTCACTGCACCGTTTAAGAATTATAGCAACTTAAAGTTTGCACATTTTAACACGTCTTCTTATGGAGAATTCATAAGATTCCACTTCAAACCCTATTTAAACCTTGATAAAACGCAACTAGAAACTCCAGTTTTTTTTCGTACGTAGTAAAAATGATGTAATTAATTATGTTCAAAATTTATTAGGATTCACTAAACAGTTACAGAACAAAAAAATTATAAACTGTTACAAAACGTCAAATTTATCGTGTTGTCTCTCACTAGCATGGAAACGCGACAAGCGTAGACCACTGAATATAGCTACAGAGGGTACAGTATTCGCAAAAGTTTAATGCAAAATATACTTGTGAATAGTGAATAGCTTTCATTGCCAGTATATTGATGGATTTCGAATTTCTTGTACTTTTGTCTCCCATTGTACCTCCAGAACATCCTTAAGAGTGCTCGCGAGGAGGATTCTGGGAGGCTGCGAGGCAGGCAACCTGACCGGCATGGCAGCTCGCGGAAAGAGTAAGCTCTGGTTCGCAAGAAGTTTCTTCGGAGAGTCTAAAGAGTTACGACGCTTAATTATCGACGAACGATCCTTTGTAACTCGGTGCGCGCCGGGCGCGAGCGTTGGCGTCGGCGTGGGCGTCGGGATCGCGCGTTCATAAATCCGGCAAAGTAGCAAAGAGAGCTAGCTCCTCGCAGTGGCGAGTAAACTGCAAACACGACACCTCTGGCGTGGCTATATAAATCAGGGGCCTCGGCTCGGCTTCTGCTCTTGCTTCTGCTTCTGCTGCCGGAAAGCGGGGGTGGAAACCGGCCGAACCGAAAGAGATACGAAACTTTCCTCGTAGTTCCGAACTACCGATAGAACCGAAACACTGCCAACAAGATCCCCGCGTAACTTTGCCCGCCTTATTAAGCGGGACTTTTCGACTATCCTCGGATGCAACGCGTTGCAACGCGGTGCACCGGCTGCTAACGCAGATTCCGCGAGTCCTCGACGTGTCGATTTAAGGTCGGTTTATCTTGCCAGTCCAGGCCAGTCGGACACATTAGGGAAAGAAAGAGCACGAGTCTCTAAAAACCAGAAAAATTGAAGAGGAATATTGGACACTCTACAAAAGATTAACAGACGACGAAGATAAATTATTCTATATTTTCGAATGTCACAATATAACTTTAACATTCTTTCGGGAAAAATTGAAAATACTTCAACGACGAAGAACACGCACTTTAACTACTTAACGCACCAATTATTATCATATATTATTATTAATATCTATTTTCTAATTAAGATACAAAAGTACATTAACAAATCTTGAAAAAAGACACAAAAAAATGTTGTTTTATGCAAAAAAGAAAATGCATTGAAGAATATTTGTCTGATCGGATACGTTCCGTGCCTGTGCGGATAGTATGATATAAATTGACCCTCATCCGAGCTGAGGAATTTCCTTTGAGTCGTCCACGTTGATTCTCTGGTGGTTTGATCAAGGATCAACGAGAAGAAAGGCACGTCGAGAAATGTCTCCGATCAAAATTCGTGGAGCACATGCATACTTTACATCGTGTGAACGTCACCGAATTGTGCAGTTGCCAAGAAGTTTCCTCAGGTTTAAACGTCCTGCAGGAAGTTTGCAGGTACCATTCCGAGGAGCACAGCATATTCAACAGCATAAACGTAGTACTTACATACTTACGTCAAACTGTGTAACTTGTTACTGGAAACTTTGTAAGCAATACACTTTCATATTTCACAAGCTCCCCTCAGGAAGAGGAACGAATCCTTGTGCAGCATTGCACCAGACAGCTACTGTATTCGTTCACGAAATATACTACAGGGTTAAACGCAGCCGTACACCCTCTGTCTACCCTTGAATGTACCATCGACAGCATTCCGATTGCATTCCGTAACTCGCCGGACGGAACAGGAAGAATCGAAAACGCGTTACCACGGCGAAGCGTTCCCGATGTACCGTCAAACAGCGGAACAACGTCGCGTCGCTTCGGCGAAACAAGAAAAGTTCCGAACGGATAATAACTTGTAATAACTTGCCATCGGGGATGACGGGAAGCTGATCGTTCGAAAGTTGCCGCGGACCTCGGCATTCACGGCACACGACACACGACACAGCGCGACCAACATAGTTACAGGGGAGTTTGCGTCAAAGTAATTCCACGGCGTTTCCAGGCTTGGATGAGTGTCCACGATTTCATGGGATACGCTCGCAAAATCGCGACGACCCTCGCATCACAACTTTTCGCCAGCATGGAGAGCATTATTCCGCGACCTTTCCTGGATAAATTTAGGATTTTGTGAATTTATGAGGACTAGAGGAAATTTAAATGGTTTTCTTTGTGGGTGGACGCGTCACTTATCAACGTCAACTTTGATTTGTTTTAATGACACATTTGAACGAAAAATGGAATGTATTGTCTCATGCAGCATTTTATTGTCTAGAAAAAGATTATTAAATTTATTTTAAGTTATTAGAGTTATTGTATAGAAAAAGATATTCACCGATGTACGAAATTCATTAGCTAATGTGAAGGAAGGACCACGGATTAATTCGTACGGCTACAGGTTTTGCAAGTCAGACACACCCTTTTGAAAATCAATTTCACCCTTTTGCAAAACAGATTGAATGTAAATTAATTGTAAAAAAATGGGGACCAAACTGTTATAACAAAAAAAAAGAAATTGAATAACAAATATATCATCGACTAAAATCATATTGGTTACAAATAAGGATTATAATTTTTTCTCGTGTTGGTAAATGTAATCGTTGAGAGAAATTCATTTCGATCACTTATAACAGTTACCAATGAGAGAAGTTCATTTCGATCGCTCATAACAGTTATTGATGAAGGGAATTTGTAATAGTTATTATTAAATAGTACAACTTTCGAATGGTAGTCAATCAATTATTTCATACATGTTTATTCTTAAAATTAATTGCTACAATCAAAATTTAATGTGACAAACAAAAACAGATTTTGTGTTGTTCTTATTGTCTGTTGATTCGTCTTGTTGTACGGAACCTTCTCAATGAATTTCACAGACTCGTTCCATCCGAAAAAGAGTAGACAACTCAATAAATAAGAAACCAAAATGAATTTTCTCATCAATAATTATTATGAACAAGTGAAATGAAATTCGATCATCGATAACTATTATGAGCGATCGAAATAAATTTCCCTCATCGATAACTGCTTTGAGAAATCGAAACGGTTTTTCTTCATCGATAATAGTTATCGAGGAGGATCCAATTTTTTGGACACTAATAACTGTTATTTGTAACCAAAAAGTATAAAAATCGATATTTTTTAATCATTTTGTTCTTCGAAATTTTTTCTTTATGTTTTCTGTACATTATCTTCAATTTCAGTAACAACCAACTTTTTATTAATATATAATGATAATATAAGATGTACATCACAAATACTTGTTTAAAAGTAATTACATTAACTTCGTTAACAATGTATGTATGAAACGTGTGTGTACATTGTACATATGTACATTCATTGCAGCCATTTTCTGGTTAATAAATTTAATAAATGAAAGTACATGTATTTATCAAAGTGTGTTGAGTATTATGTTTACCTCGCAGTAATGACTCCAGTCAGGCGACTTGTTTTCTGGTGTAATTAATTTCAAATATTCTTAAGGAGTGTGAAATTGATTTGCATGAGATTAAATTTGACTTGCAAAAGCGTGAGTTTCGAGTGCAAAACCTATGATAATAAATTATAGAGGCAAGCAGTGTCTACGTCCCCAGATTTCGCACGCAAGTACTAGTAGCAATCAGCAACGGTGGAAGAAATTACCCTGCTCGTCCGTCGCGGCGGATCAAGATTTCAACGAGTTCGCGATCGTTCGGTAGTTCCTCGTTCCTTCGTTTCCGTTTGATGATTTACGAGCTCCAGCTGAACGGGAGAAGGAGAGAAAAAGAGATAAAGAGAGATAGCTTCGAAATGAAAAGGACGTCGCCGGCTGGAAAGACAAACGATCCTCCGCGGCGTGAATCTTCGTTCGTCCTCCAACTAATTTTTGCGGGGTAAACTCTCGCACAGGGAAAGAGAGAGAGAGAGAAACAGAGGAGAGTTTTCTTCTCCATCGAATTTGCGATTTCGTTCCAGGGTCCTAGATCCGGAAACGGGCCAGAGTCAACCGGTTTGCCCGCGCAAAACAATGCGCAACGGAAAGAGAAAATGCTGCAAACTACCAGGATCTTCTGGAAGGAAAGTTGCCGAGACGTCGAGACGCTGTGACATCGATTGTATCGCCGTTTAACCTCGTCTCCCAAGCTATTCCGCCTTTCTCTCTTTCCCTTTATCTCTCCGTTCGTCTTTAAACCTCCTCGCAGTTCCCAATCTATGGAAAAGTTTTGCGAAGCTCCCTTCGTCGGTACGCCCCCGTATCGCTATCTTTCTCTTCGCTTTCGTAGCTTTCTTTGAAGAAAGTTCGACGAACGTTTTCTATCCCCGTTGCTGCGCCCGAAACTCCGAACTTTTCGAGGAATTCAAAGCTCGAGCTCTCCGGCCCGGAGAAAATGAATATAATCCTCTGGATCCACTGAGAAGTCGCGTGGTTTGTCTGTGAATTATGTCTGGGTCCGTCTTGACCCGGAATTTCCTGCTCTGCTTCAAAGCGATTGACGTAGATGTATGCGATTGATCTTTAATTGAATTCTCCGCCTGTTTCTGCATGCAGAACCCCCGCACGGTGGAACAGAGTGATTCTGTGTCGAAATCAGAGAACTTTCGATTGAAATGAGATAGAGAAATGTTGTACGAACGTTTTCTAACCTCGAAATTCGGCAACTTTAACAGAGATTTTCAAGGTTAAAAAACGTTCGTACCACGATTCTCCTATTTTCCCATATTCTGCAATATATCAGCTTTAGTTCTAAAAAAAGCATCGCTCTATCTCATTTCTATCGAAAGTTCTCTGATTTTGACACAGACCGGCCGCTTGCGCCACGAATTTTGAGCCGCACTGTACAAACCCTTAATTTTCGGTAGTAGCGCGCATCGCAGTGAAAATTTCGGTTTTCGTCTTAATTCGCCGCGAGTATGGAGAGAACGCAATTTGGCCGGGTCCATTTGGAAAGCGGAACGGAGCCGGCACCGCGGCTAAACGTTGTCGGCGAAGATCAAAGCGTCGCGCAATATTTCACACGAGCTGCGATATTAAAATGTGTCGCTCGCGATGGACAACGTTCCGTAGCGAAACGCCATTCTTTTTCAGGCTTTACTCCGGTTCGATACGACGTACCAGTCCCCACGTTCCAGGCTGTTTCTCTCTTTCCCGCCGTGAACAGGAAAGAAACGTAAACACCGATAACGATCGCGGAGCACGGCCGGACGAGTCCGAAAAAATAAAAACGAGTCGGCCGATGCGGACGCTTCCTATTTTACACCGTGTCATCTTCCACCTGGTTTCCAACGTTCGTTATAATAAAACCGTTGAAACAATACCGTGCCGGTTAATGGCTCGATTTTTTATCTTCCCCGGGATTTTTTTTCCATCCCCTGTTTCACCGCTCGCCGCGCACCCCTGTATCCGTTCGAACGATCCTCCGACCGCGAGTTTGCCCGCGAAACAAGGTCAACGGTGCTACAGCGGTTTTGCGACGATAGTGATTGCAATCGTTATCTTTCGATCGGTTATTAACGTTGAGGAATCGCTCCCCTTTCGTTCGCAGCAATCGCGGCACGCGTGCAGACTCGATTCACGAGGATTTTTATCGGGTACCAGAGTGTGGGTACAGCTCTCGTTGTGTAATTTATAATTACAACAAGGGTGGGTCCACTTTCAAATAGTACATTAACCCTTTGCACTCCGAATTATTTTTCAATTTTTGCATTGCTTACTTTTGTTATTAGTAATGCGGATATTTTGCAAGATAAAAACGTTCTGGATTGTGATTGTGAAGTAAAACAAAAATTGATTTTATCCCCTAATGAGTCATTGTTGGGCAAATTTTATCCTAAATAATAAATAAACGTGTGATTTTAATTGCAAATAATAACTAAATTTTTTATTTAAATAAATTATTGTTTCTTATTTGTAAATAAAAGATGATTTATTATTTGGATTGAGGTGGAAATCAAATAAATAGTTTTTGGTCTTCTCTTATTTCTTGTATTTCGTATATACAATGAACACGTGTGCGTTTTTTGTCTGTTATGGCAACCTTTTCAGGTATACATATAGCGCCAGTGGTTGGGGTCGTCCGGAGGGCCTAGCTGCCTATAAGAAAATACAATTTAATTTATTATTTGTCAATATAAATAATCATCGAAATTGTATTTGTAAATAACAATTAATTTTATGATTTAAATTTTTATTTAAATAATTTTATTTATTGACCAACACTGCTAATGACTTTGTTACATTAAAAACTGTATTACAACGTTCTTGAATTTTTCTAAAAACCACAGTCCAGTTATTACTCAATCTTGCTTTAAATCGCAAAATCGTGGTATATCTTCACAGCTGACACTTCGGACGTCATTTCCTACCTCTTGTAGTGCTTTCTAACTTTTCCTGTTTAATTTTCGAGTTAAAATAGCTCCGACTGTACAGGGCCCCTGCAAGCTCCCCTTGCCCTAAACAGAGTCTAATAAATATGTGTGCCATATAATTTCCTTTAAACCGAAATAATCTTCTACTTTGATTTCGTTGATAGATATAAATTTTCTCCTTTTTCAAGAAATTACTCAGCTTTCCGTGAAGAACAAAAACGAAAAATGTTCTTCACCGAGATCGAGATTGTTTCTCCTCGGTGTGCAGATGCATTGTCTTCGCGAATGGCGAATAATTTCTTCAGTGACAGTTGATTGGCAGTGCCTATGCATTCTTGGGAGTCCTCTGAGTGGTCGAACGGCAAACATTGCGTAGTTCCTCGACCGTTGACGACTCCCGACGTCACGAGCTGGAGGCGTTCGCGGAAATTGGATCGGTCTCTCCGATTCCGCGAGCAGGTAAGCGAGGGACCGCCGCGCAACGTTGGGTATTCTATTCTAGCTCTAACGGAACATGGCTACAGAGCGAAATTCCATTACGAAATTAATAGAGAAGCCTCTTATTAACCGAGCGAACCGACAATGCACTCGGCCTGGAGGGCTGCCGCTGTATCGCCCGGCAGCTAGCACACGCTATGTCGTCGATGACGCTGATGCATCGTTGCTGACTCGTCGTCGTCCTGTTGCTCCTGTCGCTCGTAAACAGTCGACAATAAGCTTTCGAAGGAGCGAGCAACCTCTTACGGCAACAGCCGTTCGGAATAACTTTGCTACCATGGCACGTCGTCGGTGGTTGTGTTCCCTCCCTCTTTCTCTTCCTGGTATTTTATGAATGAAATTTATTATGTGTGCCGAATTCAAATAATATAAATAAATATAAATTAATGTATCGGACCGTACTCTCTCTCTTGACGCTCCATCTAGGAAGAATCTAATCAATCTTCTCTTACTAATTTGGTCGTTACGATTATGGCGCTCGATCACGCGTTAACGGATGCTACGCCGAAAGATCAGTTCCGCCTAATGTGTCGAACAGAATACAGTCTCGCCTAATGCGTCTACAAGAGAACAAGTGTCGTCTAATACGTTCTAGAAAGCACTACGCGTAATCAACCGCCTGTACAATCTTCGTGTTTGCAAAGTAGTGAAGAAACTTTGCAACTTCTTCGCTAAAATAAATGAACTGTTTAAACCGCGCGCGCCCCGAGAATCTTACAAATTCTTCGCGCAAACATTATGACATGATAAAAACGATTCTCAGATTACCGCACGCGGTTCGTGTATTTCTTAATCGCATTTTTCCTCTAAAAAAATTAACTGTATTTGTAGTTTCTAATTCGTAATTTTGTAACTTCTCGTATCTTACAAATACTTCAATCCCCGTGACATTCCTGGGGGTTCTCGAGCCACCTCAAGCCTACGCATTCGTACCTACTTCATCGTATTCCTGCCAGGAACCTTGTTCTCATCTCACCACGATAACCATCTTTAATATTGTATTGTATATTGTAATGTTATGGTTTAGTGAAAAATATAAAGGATGTTAGTTACAATAATTAATGTGTTCTTTTTTCTCAACCCTGCACATGAATATTCGATAATAGAATTAGATTAACATCTTCGAAAATTTTTGATACACAAAACAAGATTCGGTTTCCGAACAATTTTCGGCCGTCTGACTTGTCGTTGAGTTGTACTACTGAAATTCGTGCCACCTCCTGCGATATCATGTTCTCCTAATACAAATTCAATTTTCGAGATTTTCGAAAAATTTCCTCGAAAATTGATAAAGTATTAGGAGAGCATGATATCGAAGGAGGTGGCACGAAATTCAGTAGTATAAGTCAACGACAAGTCAGACGGTCGAAAATCGGCGAAAATTTTCGAAAATCTCGAAAATCGAGTTTTGTATTAGGAGAACATGATATCGAAGGAGGTATCCGAATTTCAGTAGTATACCTCAACGGCAAGTCAGACGGCCAAAAATTTTCGAAAAGTCAGTAATGAATGTCAACGACAAGCCAGACGGCCGAAAATTTTCGAAAAGTCAGTAATGAATGTCAACGACAAGCCAGACGGCCGAAAATTTTCGAAAATTCAGTAGTGAAAGTCAACGACAAGCCAGACGGCCGAAAAATTTCGAAAATTCAGTAGTGAAAGTCAACGACAAGAAAGACGGCCGAAAATTTTCGAAAATTCAGTAATGAAAGTCAACGACAAGCCAGACGGCCGAAAAATTTCGAAAATTCAGTAGTGAAAGTCAACGACAAGTCAGACGGCCGAAAATTTTCGAAAATTCAGTAGTGAAAGTCAACGACAAGCCAAACGGCCGAAAATTTTCGAAAATTCAGTAATGAAAGTCAACGACAAGCCAGACGGCCGAAAAATTTCGAAAAGTCAGTAGTGAAAGTCAACGACAAGCCAGGCGGTCGAAAATTTTCGAAAATTCAGTAATGAAAGTCAACGACAAGCCAGACGGCCGAAAAATTTCGAAAATTCAGTAGTGAAAGTCAACGACAAGTCAGACGGCCGAAAATTTTGGAAAATTCAGTAATGAAAATCAACGACAAGCCAGACGGCCGAAAATTTTCGAAAATTCAGTAGTGAAAGTCAACGACAAGCCAGACGGCCGAGAATTTTCTAAAATTCAGTAGTGAAAGTCAACGACAAGCCAGACGGCCGAAAATTGAGTTTTGTATTAGGAGAACATGATATCGCAGGAGGTGGCACGAAATTCAGTAGTACAACTCAACCACAAACCCAACGCTGAAATATTTTCGTTTTTCTAAGTTTCGCTATTTTTGCAATTCCAAATCGGTACAGTAACTCAGTGACAAGTACATTTTTGCGGTTGTCAGTAGTATTAGTAGTATAGTCTTTATTTATATTCATTGTAAATTCATACACAAAATGTTTGTATATTGTACATGTACATAACTTATGTATATTACATTCTAAACATATTGTATAACACGAATGTTGACTAGCTCGGAGAGACTCGGCACACCGTCAGACTTCTAGTGTAATACTGTAGTGCAAGGAGGTACGGACAATTATATTGAATGATCAGCCCACTGCTGTACTGCTATAACTCGCCTGTGCTGCGGCAGCCGATGGATAAACCCCTTAGTACCACTTGCCGCAAATGCTCGAGACGCTGTGTTGATAAATAATCAGTAAACTGTGGATCTTTCTGCAACATAAAAATTGTTATTGACATATGAAGGTCAACAGTTTTATACTCGAAATTTGATACTCTATCGATCTATGGTATAAAAAATAGGACATTCCATTTAAAAAAATGAAGGTGACCTTCATATCTCTAAAAAAAATTACATAAAAACAAAATTTTTTTTGCATCGTGTCAGCCCCATTGTACCATTCAACTTTGTCCCTACCATATTTTACGTATCTTTAGAAACAACGGAGATATTTGAGGTACAAACGTTTGGTGACTCACCCTGTATACGTAATTGCAGTTTTCATTACTTCTATATTTGGATAAAACATTTCTGGCAACCCTATTCCGTGAGGATTTGCCTTCTCACCGACGAGAATCTCCTCAGTGGCCTTCTGCACCGACGAGATGACGTCGATGGTCTTCTCTGTTTCTTACTCCAGCCAGAATACATCCTAGAGGGCATAAGAAAACACCGAATTATTCGAGTGACACGATCTCCCATAAGGCTGGCAGTCTTTAACAGTATCTCTTCGGTGACCGTAGTCGACAAACGAACTGCTTTTCGCGAAACTGGAACAAAGATTTCGCTGGCGAACTTGCTTACTGTTGTCGGCGACATTGTCCTCAAAATTTCGGAATCTTTTGTCTGGTCCTTTGAAGTTGGCCGCTCGACACTTGCTTATTTCTACCCTGAATCATTTGAATAATTTGATATAATTAGACTGCGGATGTTTATGCAAAATAAAAATTGTCTGCGTCGAGTGCGAGAAGTAGAATCGAAATTGAATGTTATTTCTTCTCTTAAAAATTTGAACAGATGAGAAACCATAATTGACATTTTCAATTTTCAAAATTTTCCCACAATTTTGAATTTCATGTTGATTACATGTACAATTTAAAGCAGTGGACATGTTGAAAATATTTAAGGAGGTCGATGTATTAGTATCAGCTTAATAGGATAATTAAATGAAGAATACAATTTCTACTTGGCTCCTGTGTGTCCTGCGATCAATGTGAACATTTTTGATTTTGCATAAAGACCTGCAGTCTAATGATAATACAACGATAACCCTTAAACTGTTTCGATGTTTTTAGTATTTGCAGAGTCGAAACAAAAGCTTCCAGAGAAGAAATCTTGGCTAATCGCGAATCGATAAATATACGTCCTACAATCTGGTCAAGCATCCAAAAATCATTGGTGAAAGAAAGAAAAGTTTCATGGAGGAAGGGAAACGGAAGCGGAAATAGGAAAAGGAAAAAGGACGAGGGTCGGTAGAAAGAAGCGATAAACAGTCTCCGGACTGTTCGGGGATGAAAAGAGAGGAAAGAGCGAGGAGAGAGGGGTTCCAACTGAGCGGCGGGTAGTCTGGAAAGAAACGTAATTACAAATAGTTGTTCCAGCTTTCGCCCACAATCCGGTTCGCCTTCGTTCGACTTCTACTCGAGCACTCGCTCTTCCAATTTTCGAGAGAAAGAGAGAGGGAGAGAGGGAGAGAGAGAGAGAGAGAACACGGTGAGTCGAGTCCGCTCCCAGATTACCGTTCAATTTGATAAATGGTTGCCACACCGATTGTCGAGCTTTCCCGTGCAGCGGACCGTTTCCGGTTCTGTATGACGGGACGGTCCGGGACCTCTTTGGACTTGTACCTTCGATGCTGTCTCTTCAGGATGGAAACACCAAAAAATATCTTGTTCGAGCTGGAGGGACACGTGTCGTTGTTGTGTGTTGTTAGCTGGTCCTTTATTGTCGGAGGGAATGAACAAGTGCAGAGGAATTTCAACGATAAGAACGTTCAAGATAGGAACGTATTGGAAATATGGGTTAAATAAACTGAACTATGTTTAGAATCAACAAACTATCATTTATTTTATATGCAAGGAAGGACGTCATGACACGTTGAAAAACAGAATGAAAAATGAAACATGAAACAAAAATAAACTATGAAGTGGTGTGTTCAATTATATAAAACAAATTCATTTTTGTTTTATTGATTATATAATTTCAAATACACCAACAGAACGTATAATAAATGATCGATACACCTGCAGAGCCTTATGCATTTATGACAAAAACAATCTGATGCACTCTGGACCAATTTCTTGATTTTCTAAGAAGAACGCTGTCTTTATCGCGTAATAAAATTGTTTAGAGAGGAACACTCTGTTCGTTATTTATACAGGGTGTTTAGCTACAGGTGGGAGAAAATTTAAGGGGTGGTTCTCGACGATAATATAAGACGAAAATGCAGAATAAAAAAATTGCGATTTCGGCTTCGTTATTTAGTTATTAACAGTTAAAAATCTGCCCAAAATGCGGCAACTTTTCAACAGAGGTGCACGTTGCGTACGTCACACAGGCGCGCGACAGTCTCGTATCAAGTGACAAATGCATGCATACCTTGGTTTACATTTGGGGCCCCAGCGAGGTGAAAATGTTTAAAAAATCGTTGGACGACATTGAACCTACCTACTCGTTAAAATCCACAAGGGCATTTCTGATATACGCCCTATGGAATTATCGAGTAGAAGGGGTCAATGCCCTTTCACTTTTAAATTTTTCTCACACATATCCACAAATCCTTATCCTGCACCACAATTGTTCATAACACCGTACTTAATACACTGGAACACAAACCACATATATGCTCTAGCACTATTTACAATATCATACACACGCACTACGAGTTTACAGAGAGTACAAGTTTACTGAGGAGAATGAGGAGAATGTAAAGAACTGGTAATCCTTCAATGTTGAAACACTGCACTTTATTGACCTGAAAAATTTATTGATTCTTACATGTTTCAATGCCTGTCGTTTTTTTCCCGCATCAACTGATTTCTATGAAACTTTCACAGTGCATATAATTGACACAGATCTACAAAACGTATTTTTTTAAATTTCCATATAGGCCCGCATAAAAAAGTTGTAAAATGCAACTTTCAGTATTTTCACTACAATTCCGACCAAATGCAATTTTTGACAAAAATTTCTTTTCACATCCTGTAGTAATCTAATTGCTTCTAGCTTCCCAAAAAAGTTCAAATCGCATAGTCCAATATTAAAAAAATGGTGGTGTTTTTAAGAGTGGGAGTTACTGTATAAATTTTCAAAAAATGCTAGAATATATTGGGATGGCAAATAAGTTCGCTCGGTTTTTTAGAGTGGAATAAATCACAAAAACCGAACGAACTTATTTGCCAACCCAACAAAATTCCACAGAATTGAACACGATTTTTATTCATTTCAGATCTATAAAGGCTACTACCAGTGAAAAGTAAAATTTCATTTGTTCCCACTTTTTTGAAATTCGCCTGCGGAAATTAAAAATTGCATAAACATCCGCAGTCTAGTTATTTAATAGAGTTTTCTCGGAGAGGAACGCTATGTTCGTTATTTATAGACTGCGGATCTTTATGCATTTATGGCTTCTAAAAGTGTTCAAGAAATGCTAGAATATAAAATTCCACGGAATGGACTTCGATGTTTATCCATTTCAGAAATTCAATTCTTGAACTGTTCCTGCGAAAATTAAAAATTGCACAAACATCCGCAGTCTAGTTATATAATAGTGTTGTTTCTGAGAAGAACAGTCTGTTTATTCTTTAATAGAGTTTTTCCTAACACTACTGTGTTCTGGAAGCACACACAGCACCGAAAACGGTGACCCAGGGTGGAGACTGCAACTTGGCCGAGTTGAAGGCTCAAAGAGAGGACCAGAGCAGCGAGTGCAGCGAATGCACGTGGAGGGTGCAACGACGACGCCGGCGTATTTGCTGATTGCACGGCTTCGCTGATCGAGTTAGATGCAAACCGAGCTTGCGACGCCGAACGACGAGGACGCAGCCCTCTGTATGGTTGGCCAGCGCTTTCCAGCCGACCCTCGGATCCCGTGTACACATAGAATTAGCGGTTCCAGCAGTCCTCTGGCCCGACGAAAGTGCGGATTGCTTCGTTAACTCGTGAATTCGCCGGAAGACGTGCACGGCCTGCGAACAAAGCAACCGGAAATACCGGGTCGCGGGTCAGGGCTCGCGTTACCCACTCGATCCTCGATCGATTATCTGATCCTTGAAAATTGGAGATCGAACGGGAAAATCGGGACCGAGAAATCCTAGCTCCTACGTCTGGATCTATTTCGACCCAGAGTATAAAAATCGTCATTCCATTACTCAGTTCCCAGCAAATTAATTAAATGGACAGCTGCTACATTAGGAATAATGGATGAATCCGTTTACAAGAAATACCTGGAAGAATAAGTTTTAATAAATTGCGAGATGAATTTCTCAAATTCGACCCAGAGTATAAAAATCGTCATTCGATTGCTCAGTTTCCAGCAAATTAATTAGATGAACAGCTGCTGCATTAGGAATAATGGATGAATGCGTTTGCAAGAAATACCTGGAAGAATAAGTTTTAATAAATTGAGAAATGAATGCCTTAAATTCGACCCAGAGTATAAAAATCGTAATACCATTACTCAGTTTCTAGCTAATTGTAAGTGATTAAATGAACAGCTGCTGCGTTGGGAATAACGGAAAAAAAAGTTTGAATGAACAGCAAAATGAATTTATCAAACACGAACATGTCAAACAAACTAGCAGATAGCAATAACGGATAGCCGATCGTCGGGTGGGACCAGCAATCGACTTCCAGCGCGTTACTACGCGTTCGCCGGTTTAATCTCGTGGGCCGGTAAGAAGATTAGTGAAGTTAAATTATAGATAGACTGCTCGATGCGCGGGAAACATGGCTGACATCGGTATATAGATTATTCGCGGTACTGGTAACGACGGTGGGTCGATGAAACTCGCGGAAATATTCACGGTATTCGTTAGCGAATCGAAGGCGGATTGTAAACTTGTCGCGGGAATCTCAAACCAATTAAATGAACGTAGAAGAAAGGTTGACTGGAACTCGAGAGAAACGATTGTCAATCTGGGACACCCCAAGCTAAACCCACGCATCATTCAAGAATGTGGAAGATAGTTCGAAAGGGAAGCAACACCAATTGAACTATTACGGTTAGAACCATCACAACATATTAGGTTTTATGTTTCGCATTAAACAAATAAAAGACAAAGTTTCGGGAAAATCTACCTACAAATAAGAACTATTTCGGGAGAACTGTGTGAATATTTAACAAGCATAACAATGTACACTCCGGGATGAAAAGATAGCACACTTTCAAATTAATGTAATTTCTGTTTATTAAACATTAGAAATTCAATTTTTTCTATACACATATTTTTAGTACGTCTTGCTTAACATATGTGAATGAAATGAGACGAAGCTTCATTAACTTATCTATTTTTATTGAATGAAGTAGAATTATTAACGAAATATAGAGGTACAAAATGATAGCACACTTAACGAAAAACTTGAAATACAACAGAATTAATCGATAAAAATCAATGCTCAATATTTTGTAGTACATCCTTTACAGCTAATGACTTTAATCATTCGGTTTGGTAAATATTTATACAATTTTTTAATACTGTTTTGGGTAATATTCTCCCATTCGATCAAAATGCTCTACTTTAAATCGTTAATATTTTGGAATTGTCTGAAATTTTGGTACACAGCTCTGGCAAGATATCCCCAACAATTTTCAATAATGTTGAGGTTGGAGATCTTGCTGGCCACTCGAAAACTTGAATCATTTTTGAAGAGAAGTATTTCTTGACCAATTTTGCCGCGTGGACTGCGACATTATCTTGTTGCAAAAAGTGTTTATTTGCAGCAATTCTTACAGCATAACTATTTAGTTGTTCATTTATCATCTGAATATACCCTTCACTATTCATTCGTCCTTTTATAAATTTGATTTCTGTTTTACCCCAATATCCAATATCGGCCCAAGTTATCACACAGCCGACTCCCATTTGGGCTTAAACGGCTTAAAAATTGCTGTTCCTCATTCAAATTATGATAGTAATAGCCTACGTCGTCTGGACCATCCAAATTAAATCTTTTTGCGTCAGTAAATATGAATCTTCGCCACTTTGTCCTCATATTTATATGCTTTTCGGCAAATTGTAAGCGGAACGCTTTATGCTCCTTCTTTAACCATTGTTCCTTATGCAATTCTTTTCGCGCTAAGTCATTTTTGTAAAACACAACGTACATTCTTTCCGTTAGTGTTTACGCCAATATTTTCGGCGATTTGTCTCGTAGTCATCCTCAAATTTGATGCTGTTCTCGATGTTGCACGTTTTTCACGGGCACTTAAACTTTGTGGGCGCCCAGAACTCTACTTATTCCCGTAATTTTCAGGATTTTTTAACAAGCTCATAATAACTTTCCGGCATCTCTTTACAATTTTTGATATTTGTGTAATTCAATCTTGTTCTTCCTTTAACTTCAATAGCGTATGTACTTCACATACACTTACATTAGGTTTTCTCCACGATCCATTCTTAACGCTTTAGTATGTTGTTTTATTAACACTTTATCTACCGGAAGCCTATTAATAGGATTTTCAATAATTGTGCTGTACCAAAAGAAAGCTAAGAAATTTTCTTTTACATTGCAATCTTCAATGAAACTATTAGATGACGTTATTAAGGGTGACTTGTTAGTTCACAACGGAAATTTCTGTTGCTATTGAAGGTTCCATTAAAAAGTGTTTAACCATGAACCATGGATTTTTCAAAATTATGCAATAATCACCGTAATGTGTTTAATAAGCACGAAAGAAGCTAGTACAGTATTTTATTATGTAAGTCCCCAACACGGGTCTGCCCAGGGACACTTATACGCCAGGCATGCTATTCTTTGACTTCTGCCGAACGTAGAGAAGAGAGAGGCCTCGGTGACCGAGAAGTGTAAACATAACTAATCCAATGACAAACTTCTTTATTTTTCATTATTTTTTTCATGGAACTTTCACCAACAACTGAGGCCTCTCGAGCTTCACGGCCCCTTAAGGGGGTACACCCCGGAATAGTGGGGATAGTTCTGGAACACTTACCGGCCCGACATTTAGGACATATATAGATAAAATACTGTACCCACTTCATCAATTACGTTTTGCAATGAATGTTTGCTCCTCAGTAACTTCTGCACAACTGGCAAATGTAAAACTGGTATTCGTGCTATCATTTTGTCCCGCTTATAGGCCCCAATATTTACATTTCCATTTCGAAAATTCTATTGAAGTAAATATGGTGGATGATATTCAGTATACATTGTACGTACAGGCATGTCCGAATATGTTGACACATTAAAATATCCATTTTCTTCAGTTTAATGTACCAAATGAGGAAAAATAGACGATGTGCTATCTTTCAGTCCCGGAGTGTAAGCAGCGTAACTTGGAAGCAACGACGCCCGATATTTTTGAGGCCGATTTCTCCTCAAGTTTGAAAGCGATGGCTGCCGGCTCGTCCCATAACTCGCGCGATAACAGTGCGAATCTATTATGGAGCAGGTCTCCCGGGATCCTCGATTTTCCCACGGTCGGCGAACCGTGGGATTTTCATTATGCAGCTTTTTCCCCCGGATTCGTTCTATATTTTCCTGCGAACGTGGCGGTGCGATTCGTCGAGAATGTATACGAATGGAGCGTTTACACAGAAAATAGCTGACCCACCGAAAAAGCTGATATTGATTTTAATTAGCGGTCTCTCCCCGTTTGTTGCGTAATATAACGCGACCTGATTTCCGCGGCGCTCCCGCACGCACCTCGTGAAAACGGAAACGAAAACGAAACCGCATCGGGTTCCCACGGGAGGAACATCCGGAATAGAAGGAAGGTTTTACGTTCATCTTTCGCTCGAAACACGCCGATAACCATTACCGGCGACCGATATCGCGAATTCGCCCCGTAATAACCGATTAAACGCTGGCAATTCCGAGCGATAAAACGCCCGGGAACGAGCACTAAGCCTGCGCTGATTTACGAGCAAGTGAAATTACAAGGCCACCGTCTGTAAAAGATGTAAACCGATTTACGACCGTATAAAAGGCCCCATCGATCCCCCTCCTCGTGTTTACGGTAATTCGCGATCGTGATCGAAGCCGATGGGAAACATGGTTGAACTCCCGCGGGACCCGTTCGTTCCAGAACCACGCGACTCGCGAATAAAATCGAGCGAATCGTAAAATCGCCGCAGTGCTGATCTCGCCGGTGCTACCGGATAACAATGTGCCGGACATCGTGTAAAGAATGCGTGGAAATTTCGCATTTTTATTTCGCGCCGTTCCGGCTCCTCGTAATTTATCGTGCGAGTCCCACGATCGATGAGCGAAAAGACCGATCGCGATATCAGTTTGTACTTGTTTGTCATGAGTCGGTCCATTTTTTTAATGTAAAAACGTGGGAAAAAATACATTTACGCACACCCAGAAGGGGTAGTGTGGGACTCGGGGGATACAGGTGATCGCTGTCCCCAATTCCCACTAAAAAAATCACACATCTAGTACTAAGAGCACTTTTCTCGTTCTCGAATGTCGTTGAGGACAGTCAGGGCCCCGCTATTTGCATTTCTCCTGACTGCCTCTTTCCTCGGACTCCCTTCCACTACTGTTCTTTTCTAAATGTCACGAGTCGATCCTGGTATGGTTCTCGGTAGGGATGGGATCAAGTACTTCGCAAACAGGTTTGAACTTTGATTGATTGGATTTCGAACTCTCTATAAGTACTTCGAAAAACAGAAATAGTACTCCTAAGAAGGGCTGTAAATTTTCCGAAGCTTCGAAGGATTCGAAGGAACGAAGGGAACTTCGAAGTTTCGAAGTTTTCCAAGTGCTCGAAATTTCAAAGTCTTCGAAACGTATGAAGTTGTAACTTATGAGTACCATACCATGTCACGATTTTTGATAAATAAAAATATTAACTTTCAGTCACCGGTGACTGACACTGAACTTTCCGTTTTGATTTTTCGTACTTAAATTAAATTTAAAAGAGTGCATTCTATTAATAAATTTCGGGATCATATCACGAATATACTTAAAAAAATAATACTTAGCAAACAAAATTTTAATGAGTTTTATTAAATTCGGTGAAATCGGATATCGCGGACTAAATGAAAAGAAAGGCAAGACAGTCTTGGCTCTTGACAAAACTCACGTATTCAGTAGGACTGTAACTTTCCTTCGAAGCTTCGAAATCTTCGACCTTCGAAGGAAAGTTACAGCCCTACTCCTAAGTATACTCGAACCTATGCCAGACAGTTTCGAACCTTTTACAAGTACTTTAGTAAACGGAAGTAATACTTGCAAGTATATTCGAATCTTGGTCGAACAGATTCGAAACTTTTATGAATATCGTACCGGAAATTCTCCAATTTTTCTAATTATTATTTTTTTTTACCTTTAAAATCAATTATGTTGTCCTCTATTGCATAATTTAATTAATCATGTATAACTATAATTTCATAATCTATCGGAAATATTATTCTGAAATAGTTACGAATTTAATAAAGAAAGTGCTTAAAACCTACTATGCAGTTCTGATTTCCAAGATTCGAGTACGACTTGTGAAAGATTCGATTCCTTTAAACATCGAAGTACCCATAAGTATCTTTTCGAAACTTGTAAGTACTCATTCCGAGGTTCGATATCAGTTTGCATAAAATTAATACTTTTCAAATATAATCATTGAAACATTATTGCTTTTAAGTATTGGAGTAATTGAAACCCATGAAATGAAACTTGGTTATTGACATTGACTCGGACTCCCTACTCCTCGGTTCTGCTGCTACATTAATAATAATATTAATTATATCGAATTAAATACTGTTGAAGGTAACTAAATCGTCATTTCGACTGGTGACGCATACAGTTATGCATTTACGGCTTTTAAAAATTTTCAAGAAATACTGGAGTGTAAAATTCCACAGAATTTAATACGATTTTGATTTATTTCAGATGTACACTCCGGGACGAAAGGATAGCATCATCTATTTTTCCTCATTTGGTACATTAAATTGAAGAAAATAAATATTTTAATATGTCAACATATTCTGACATGGCTGTACGTACAATGTACTGAATATCATCCACCATATTTACTTCAATAGAATTTTCGAAATGGAAACGTTAATATTGGGACAAAATGATAACATAAATAGCAGTTTTACATTTGTCAGTTGTGCAGAAGTTACTGAAGAGCAAACATTCATTGCAAAACGTAATTGATAAACCTTCTTTCGTGTTAATTTAATAAAACAACATACTAAAGTGGTAAGAACGGGTCGTAGAAAAAAACTAAGTGTATGTGAAGTACATACGATATTGAAGTTAAAGGAAGAACAAGATTGAATTACACAAATATCAAAAATTGTAAATAGATGCTGTTCGATCGCAAGGGGCCGTCCACTATATGTAGAGTATTGTACTCTTTCTTTCTGACTCTCTCCTTTCACCCGAAGGCTGCTCGAGTCGGCCGTGGAGGATGACGAGTCATCAAGGGTGTGTTGAACGGGAAATGCAGCGTTCGGCAATACCCAATCAACACATCGTCTTGCGTATATCAATGAAACGTCATTGAAATCAGCCCATAGACTGATTAGGAGCCTTCTTCGACTTTTGGAGCGGCCAGCAAGATCTCCAACCTCAACATTATTGAAAATTGTTGGGAATATCTTGCCAGAGCTGTGTACCAAAATGGCAGACAATTCCAAAATATTAACGATTTAAAGTAGAGCATTTTAGACGAATGGGAGAGAATATTAGCCAAAACGGTATTAAAAAATTGTATAAATATTTACCAAACCGAATGATTAAAGTCGTTAGCTGTAAAGGAGGTCCTACAAAATATTGAGCATTGAGTTTTATCGATTAATTCTGTTATATTTCAAGTTTTTCGTTAAGTGTGCTATCATTCTGTACCTCTATATTTCGTTAATAATTTTACTTCGTTCAATAAAAACAGGTAAGTTAATGAAGCTTCCTTTCATTTCATTCATATATGTTAAGAAAGACACACTAAAAATATGTTTTCGTCCCGGAGTGTACAGGCGCTCTTGCAACTGAAAATATGATTTCATTTGTTGCCACTTTCTTCAAATTTGCTGGCAGAAATTACAAATTGTATAAAAAACCGTTACATTGTAACATGAGATAACACCGCAACAATTCTTGGATTTTGAGCTTTTCCCCAGAGCTGTTTTATTTCAACAACTGCTAACAGAAGAGCACCTGACTCGTAAGGAAAAACGAGGAATAAGTTTAAGTGGAAAATCTCTTCTGAAAGTTAAATTTTGCAACAGGGTGAAAAACGACTCTAAATTCAGCTCGACCGCACGCGGACCAGGAAGAATGATTTCCTGGTTACCGCGACGCGACGTAAAGAATAAAGTTAAAAATTGTTTGCCAGATGTAATAAAAAGAAGAAGAGAGGCGCATCGTGTCTCCAGGCTGCTCGACAGAATGGAAATCGCAAACAGACAACCGTGGGGAAAGAAAAACAGATCGAGGAGGCGCTCCTGATCTAAATACGCGTTCCCTTACTCTGAAGACAATTGAAACGCATAACAGCTGAAGAGAGAGAGAGAGAGAGAGGTACAAGCACAAGCACAAGCACAAGAAGCAGCCTCGTTCCGCCACTCTTCGCCATTCCATCGCGCGTCGCTCGGGGCTCTGCTTTTGCTTTGCATCCTTATTGTTTATATTCAACGGGAATAATTGCTTTTTAAATTAACCCACCGCTTCGAATTAACATACTCGATGTTTACCTACCTCGACGACGGATTCTCCTCGAGTCCTCGAGACTTCTGCCCGTTTACTTTGTGCCCCGTGTGCCGGTGCTTTGACAAGGCGCGCGAGTTTATCGTACCTACCCGAGTGCCTCTCGTTAGGAAAATCTTTGTACGTAACAATCGTTTTCAAAATCCTGTCGTTTCTCCCGTACGTGTCGCTACGGACGACACGAACTCGGTCCCGCTGATTTCTCTGTGAAAATATTTGCGGAAACGAAGACTCAACGATTCGAACGTTCAACGTTTCGAAGAATCTTTCAGATGAATTTTCTGCGTTTAAATATTTGAATGGATCATTTTAATGATCAAAAATGTCCATCAGCCAAGAATCAAACAATTTAATTTTTTACTAAGATCTTATGAACACGACGATTTCATAGATCTGTCCGAGTTGTCTTCTTCTTTCGAAGTTGTTCGCTCGACACTTGCTTATTTTATTTTACTTAATTAAGTGTCGAAGGTTTCAAAGAATCTTTCAGATGAATTTTCCGCGTTCAAATATTAGAATGGATCATTTTAATGATCAAAAATGTCCATCAGCCAACAATCAAACAATTTAAGTTTTTACTAAAAATCTTATGAACACGACGATTTCATAGATTTGTCCGAGTTGTCTTCTTCTTTTCAAATTGTTCGCTCGACACTTGCTCATTTTATTTAACTTGATTCAACGATTAAGTGTTTAAGGTTTGGAAGAATCTTTCCGATGAATTTTCCGCGTTCAAATATTAGAATGGATCATTTTAATGATCAAAAATGTCCATCAGCCAACAATCAAACAATTTAATTTTTAACTAAAATCATATATGAACACCGAACATGTCCTACGAACACATGTCCCACCGATTTTCTGTCGATTCAGGCAGGAACGAAAACACGTTCGCGCGGATGCATTGCAACATTTTTTATCAAAAAAATTTGTACACGATGCTCAGTTGCGAGATAAACTATCCGTAAAGTTTTGGAACGTACCTCCGCATAGTTCGTCTGAAAAAAATCTGGAAAATCACCTTATTTTAAGCGGTCTAAACCGGTACGGCCTCTTCAACGAGCGAACAGAGCGGAGTTTTAATGAAACGCGCGCAAAACTTCTGTCGGGAAAGAACAAACGCGGTGCCGGCGAGCTCGAATCGAATCGAGATCGATACATAACAAGGGCCGCTGCTCTCGTTCGCAGAAAATTAATGAGCAAGCTCTCTGTATCGTGACCGTGGACTCGCGGTTTTCGAGTCGTGTTTGCAACGAAAAACGACCATCCGGATTTCGCGAACCTATGACTGCTGAAACTTGGGGAATTTGCAGGAAATCATGAAAGATCAAATGAGAGGGAGAGAGGGAGTTGAATCCAGGCCGCGGACTCGGTCAACCAATCAAATTATTCGCCTGGTTTTATTTCGGACCAGCCAGATTATTTTCTTGAATTAAAGATGATCCACCGTTTCAATTAGACCGTCCCAGCTGCCTCTCGGAAAATTTCCGATTTGCACCGGTTCTCGTCGACCAAACACGCCGACTGACGGGTCCCGGCTCTTTCTGGATCGGTGAATAATTTCATCGTTCCGCTTTCCTCCGATAAATCGAAAGGATTTGCTGAAACGCCAGATTTCGGGGTGCCTCGCTCACCCAGAAAGATTAAGCGACATCTCGCAACAAGTCCGCAGTTCCCCAGCTTTTGTTGGCTCGCGACCCAAAAGTTTCTTTCACTGGTCTTAGGAATACAGGGTGGTCCGCCTAAATGCAACCACCTAAATATCTCCTTTATTTTTGACATAGTGTTGATATATGACGTCATGATACAGAAATGAATACTGTTCCGAAAACTATTGTTTTAAACTTTCCAGGGACCATATCTGCGGGTCCTGTTACATTAAACTTCGTGATATGTTTATGTTTGAAATAAGAGATAGAGCCGCGGCCCTTTTAGGTCCGCATGCCGACTTGACTCACGTTTTTGGTATAAAATGTATCGGCGAGCTCCGGACCATAGTCAGTCAAAGCCTGGCTTTGGAAGAGAGAGCATCTATATAAATATCGTTTAAAAGATATCTGCCTGTTTCTTTATTACAAAATTACATTGCTTTTTTAATACAATGTACAGTGAAACGAATTAATATTCGGACGCTCTAAAAAAGACGATAACTTTTTTAATACTGTACTATACGATTTGAACTTTTTTGGGAAGCTATAGCAATTAGTTTACTACAGGACGTGGAAAGAAATTTTTTCAAAAATTGCAATTGATCGGAATTGTAGAAAAAATACTACAAGTCGCATTTTACAAATTTTTTATGCGGGCCTATATTGAAAATTTAAAAAATACGTTATGTAGATCTGTGTCAATTAAACATATTCTGAATATTTCGTCAAAATCGGTCGACGTTGCAATCAGCTAACGTTTAAAGATGGTAAAAATTGCAGATTTTCACGATTTTCGGCCTATAACGGCAGTAAATTTAAGAAATCTTACATCTTTCAATGTCTGTCGTTTCTTTCTGCATCAACCGATTTCAATGAAAATTTCACAATGCATATAATTGACACAGGTCTACAAAACGTATTTTATAAATTTTCAATATAGGCCCACAAAAAGAAAGTTGTAAAATGCAACTGTTAGCATTTTTTCTATAATTCCGATCAATTGCAATTTTTGAAAAAATTTCTTTTCTTATCCTGTAGTAAACTAATTGTTCCAGCTTCCCAAAAGAGTCCAAATCGTATAGTACAGTATTTTTTAGAGCGTCCGAATATTAATTCGAGTAACTGTAAATGGTATCGCAAGGTGAATGCTTTGCAAAAGTTATTTTTTTCTCAAGGTAATTTTTTCAGGAGTATCAAGGTCATCGATATTTTTTCTCGTAAATGTATATGTGTTTTCCTTGCATATTCCAGTTGACATTAAAACGCATTCAAAACACGATGTGTGGGAAGCATCGTTTTCTTCAATCAGTTCTTAGTATGTAAAAAAAAGGAAAAAAGTGTTTATTATTAGTCATTTTGTTAAATAATGAGATATTTTATTTTTATCGGCTCATGCCACAACTTCAATCGTGTTAGCCCTCTTTAAGGAACAATAATTGCTACAATTTCGAGTATTCTGACCTGAAAAAATTCCATTATATAGTCGAAATAACAGAAAATATGCACGAAAACCGTCAATACCGAGCAGTCTCCCGATTTCTTTAGAAAACTGTCCAAACAAACGACGCCGAGAACCAGCGGTTCCCTTTAAGCGTTTTTCCTCGGCGCAAAAAAGGGCTTGCGAAACGGGCGGTTTCCGTAAATCGAGGAAGGGTTGTACAGTGTTCAAGGGAGGATTTGTCGCCTGGTTTCTTTGATCCGTAATTCTGGAGCGGTGTTAGAGTAGTCTGGCCACGGTCGGCCGCAAGCAAACGATAACGATCGGCTCGCGCGACGCGTGAAAGATTGAGACCTCGCGAAGGGGCAAGAACCGAGGAGAAACAACGTCCTGGAGGAGCGAACTTGCTTCGAACCCGTTCATCTCCCGTGTCTCTGCTTTCGCAGCGTTCTCTCCGTGAAAGTTTGGTCGTTGAAGAAGCTGCCGCGCCGGGTGACCCCGCCGAAAATCAACTTCCACGAATTTGCGAGGAAGGAGTCGCGTTTGACGGCGCGATACATCGCGCGACGTCTCACCGTTTACCCTCGTTTGCTCCCTCGTTTGCCTGCGGTTCGAACCGAGACGTATTTTTATGGAAATCCCGATTTCAATTTCAAATGTTCGACGACAAAAGGAGGACGCGACGCCGTTGCTGGATCGCGCGCGACAGGGCGCACGCACCTGTTGCGACCAGAACGCATTAAAAATGAACGCGAGCCAAAGGGTGCCGGAGGTGTACACCCTCTTTCGCGGGCGAGAGCAAACGTTGCGTGCAATCGCTGCTGACGAGAGACGTCTCGTCGTACTAGGAAACTGCTGCTTTCCCGACGAAACTCTGTTAAACTCTCCTGGTATGCAGCGTGCTTCTCGCGATAGAGGTGTTGAAAAGAGTAGCTCATGATGGTGAATGTGTTGTGACTGGATCTGTACGTCCATATTATATCAACAACCATCCACAAAATGAGTAATGGTGACTGTAAAGCAGGCATGTCAAACACACGGCCCGACCAAAAACTTTGAAACTGTTGATGACAATTTATAGGTTTTACACTCCAAACTCACCCTTTCACAAATCAATTTCACCTTTCTGTGAATCAATTTCACTAAATTAATACTTAGTAATTGAATTAATTGAATGGTTTATAAATTATGTAATTCAGTTACGACGTAATTGAATTACTATATAATTGAAATACAATGTAAATTCAATTGCGTAATTGAATTACAATGTAATTGAATTAGCACAACTCTGTCATCGGCACGGTTGTGTGGACTGTGGTAGCAGGCTTTTGTCTATACGTATAACTCCACACAATGAAATTTTGCAAGAACTTTAACAGCTCCTATCTCAATAACTATTTGTTTGCGACATGTGGCTTCTTTCAAACTTTTTCTCTTCTGGATGAATGGAAGGTGTTAATGTAAAAAACAACGTTACCGACAATTTTCTTTGTTATAAACAATTTTGCGGCAAGTTTTTCTTACAAATGTCCACCGATCCAGAAGTGTAGATTCACCCGTTGGACGGATGACCATTACTTTTTATAGACCCTGTACGTATTCATTTTTGCCATAAATGCGTATAATCCGCAGTCTATTCATAACATGAAGAATAAATGTCAAGAAATACGAAGAAGTCAGCGGACACTCGAAAAACGATGCCAATTGATTAGACATCTTAAAATCTTCGATCCAGCGCACTGTGCGGCGAGTGAAACGCAGAAATAACAACTGTGAACTCTAGTTGACGACTGTTTAACTATCTCCGAGAGTCCACACGTTCCGCACCGTTTCAGAAACGTCCAAAAAGATGGATTCGCGACTGAACTATGTAGTCGCGCAGGTCTGAAGGAGCATGTCCGTTCGAAATGGGTTTTGAAATCGTATTAGGGTTGCGGCAGCAGCTGGACCAGCCTGCCGAGGCTTCTAGAGGAGAGGGAGCGGAGACGTCGTCGGATGTAGCGACGATATTCCGTCTACCTTTGAGCAAGAGATTCTCTCGGAAGCAGCAGGCAGGCAAGCAGCAGCGGTGGGGATTGTAATTTTTCTGCCGGCAGCTAGCATTCAAAGGAATCTCTTATGCGATAGGAAAGAGGGTAGCGCCCGATATCCGCTGGAAATATCGGTTTCCTAGCGCCAGACTGCCAACCATCCTTCCACCCGTTTCGCCCAGAAGGAACTTTGCTCAGGAGTTTTTCGAAAGGAAGCTCGTTTTTACGAGTCGGGCACCGTCTGTCGCGGGGATAACGGATCGGAAGCGCGGATGTTTACATTTTCTTGCTTCCGCCGCCGCGGGAAAGTTTCGCGATTTATCTGCCGGAATTCCACGTCCAAAGACCGACTATCTCGGCGTACAGTCGGCGTATAGTTTGCCACGCGACGCGTATAGTCGGTGAGAGACGCGTCGCGACGCAACGAGAACCAATTAACGAGCACATTGTTGCGTCGCGTGTGATGGAGACGCGTCCCTCCTGCAACCTAATTTTAGGGAAATTAAGCAAAACCGTGCTAATTGGACTACAAGGATTATTTAAATCTGGATCGTGCTCGACAAGCAGAAAATTTCTAGGGTTCAGAAGATATGTACATTCGTTCTCGAAGAGCTGCGAAAAATATTCCAAATAATATTTTCATATTTTTCAATGTGATAAGTGTTCGTAAAGTAAAATGTTTTTATTTCGATAATCTGGGCCATAGTTACTGTTTGAAATATTATAGGGTGAAGTGTCCAAATATGGTATAGTCGACTATTATGGCACTACCTTATATCTTGTAAAGGAGAAGTCGCATTCTACTAAGAAAATCCTCAAACAATAGTTTGTGTGTAGTGCAATCGCACCATTCTATAAATTTTAGTATCGATCCTCCGCCAGTTGTGTCTCCACGTGTTGGATATTTTTGTGGTTAGATTTTCGATTTTATCTTTTTCGAGGAAGGTAAGTGATTTTCTGTTTATTTATAGTAATGTTTGTCAACTGTTGGTTTGGGCTGAAATTCATTTTCTCTTTGTCAGTAGCTAGTATTATCAGTCCACGTGGAGTTCCCAATACGGCACTACATAGGGTTCCCTAATATGGGTATAGCTATTGACATTCTTGGTGTGGGTGCCGAATATGGCACTAGGTGTCATATTAGGGACTCAAGGCGTACCATATTAAGAACTCCTTTCGCATGAACCTGCAAATGACACACCACAAAGAAAATATATTTTTCCCAAGCTGTATTAATTTTTTAACAAACTTGACCCCAGAATCTTATAGGGAGAAAATGCATCTACAACTGGTAATTTTTTGGACGAAAAAGAGCATTCTGAAATAATACAAAAATGACATCAACAAAAAGTGGTAGTATTTTACTTACAATTTTAATGAAATTTTGGGATGATATAGAACTAAAAAAAAACATTTGACACGTATTTTTTTATAACTGCCGATATTCATGTTAAGGGATAACATCCCCCGTTAGCTCTGATAAATTTCAAGAATTTCAACTTCTGTCGATTTCGCAATTTTCGCATGATTGGCGTTATGGTTTCCGGCCGAGAACGGATAGAAAGGTTTCAGACCCCGCGAGAAAAGGTTGGCGGATATTTTCAAGTTGTTTTTAGTAGCTTCGACAGCGCACGAGGAAACGGTTATTCGCATGCGATCCGACCTTAAGAGAAATTGTAATGCGTTTGTTAAGATAGCTGTACAGCTCGTAACGATAATCGTACGCCAGTCTGGCTCCGGCGATAACGACGCCACGATGGAAAATAGAGATAAAGCATCGAGTCGTTCGCCGCGGTCTGACTCTGGTCGGAACGCGCTACTGTCGGCGACGATACGGTGCAAAACTACTGTGTCGCTACTACTGCTTCTCTACTCGTTCCGTTTCCTCATTCGTTGATACAGCGAGCTCGTGATTCAGATGTTTGATAGTTCGTTCCGAGTGCTTTCTACCTGATTCGAGATTGCTTCACAATTCTACACTGCGGATGTTTGTGCAAAATCATTTTCTACATCGAAGAAATGGAAGCATAATAGAAAATTCTTCGCTGCTCTGGCAATTTAGGAATTTTACTTGGTTCCTATTTCTTACATTGTTCATTTTGCATAAAAATCCAGTCAAGTAATATCTGAAGATTCGAATCGGACACTCACAGCAAGCTTTGCAAAATCATTTTCCATACATCGAAGAAATAGAAGCCTAATGGAATATTTTTTACTGTTTTCTGCAATTTTTGTTTTGCTCAAAAATCAAGTCAAGTAATTACTGAAGATTCAAATCAGACACTCACAGCAAGGTTGCTAAATCAATCGAGCCTCGCGTATCTTAACCAATAAACAATATCTGCAGCATTGTTGAACGCTCGTCATTTTCAGATTCTATTCCTGACAATTTTTATTTTGCACAAAAATCCAGTCAAGTAATTTCTGAAGATTCGAACCAGACACCTACAGCTTCCTGTTTTTTGAAATTTTCGTTTTGCTCAAAAATCAAGTCAAGTAATTACTGAAGATTCAAATCAGACACTCACAGCAAGGTTGCTAAATCAATCGAGCCTCACGTGTCTTAACCAATAAACAATATCTGCAGCATTGTAGAACGCTCGTCATTTTCAGATTCTATTTCTGACAAGTTTTATTTTGCACAAAAATCCAGTCAAGTAATTTCTGAAGATTCGAACCAGACACTTACAGCAAGCTTTGCAAAATCATTTTCTATACATCGAAGAAGTAGAAGCCTAATGGAAAATTCTTCGTTGCTCTAGTAATTTAGACATTTTTACTGTTTTCTGCAATTTTTGTTTTGCTCAAAAATCAAGTCAAGTAATTACTGAAAATTCAAATCAGACACAACAAGCTTGCCAAATCAATAGAGCCTCACATATCTTAACCAATGAACAATATCTGTAGAATCATCGTAGATGCTAAGAGGAAAACGTACCACTAGGTGAAATCTCGAAATCGAATTACTTTTCCAAGACAATACGGACCCAACGTTGAACCTCGAATCTCGTTTCAGCACCGACGTTCCACTTTTCTCCGGTGTTTATCGCCTCCCAGCAGGGGCGTATAATAAACCCGAATCAGTGTTACTATAATTCAGCGGTTCCCGGCGCGGGAGCATGTGTTTCACGAGTTCTCGTCGAGCGGCGGTCACGATTGGCGGATTTCGCGCGACGGTTTCTCGGAGCGTTTGGTAATCAAATTTCTTGGACCGATGTAGAGACTGGACGGGGGGCGAATACCGGGAACTATTTCCCAGGAGGTCGGATTCAATTTCGCCGACCGAGACGCAGAATTTCGCAGTCGTGGCTCTAAGCTGTCCGTAAACTCGCGCACGAATGAAATTCGAGCAATAAGACTCTCGACTGTCTCTGGACCGGCAGCTAACCATGGATAAAACGTGGGGAATGGGGAGGACAGGTGAACGAGAATACGGATAAGTGAGTGGATAGATCGATGGACGAGCACGCAGTCGTCTGCTGCTTTCGGAAAAGGAAGAGGTCGCGCCGAAAATCGAAAACCGATAGCGTGCGAGGCGGGAATTAAGAAATACCGAGGCCGGCGATGCCAAGATTTATGTTGCGAGAGAAATCGACACTGTGCAGAGTCTGAGACGGAAGACCGTGCAAAGAGATTCTGCTTGGAGCTTGCGAGAACGTGGCCGAGCGACTTTCCACTCCATCGAATCTCCGTCGTTGCGAGAACGTTGCGAACGCGAGAACGAGAGCCCTTCGAGAAGCATTCGAAGGTTTTGCGGAGGTGGACGAACAGATAGCCGACTCGAAAGGTCTTCTAAGATCTTAGAGGATCGTCCAAGATCACCGAATATCTCGATCCTTTCCCTTCGATGCCTCGCTGTCACGCGTTTCTGCGAGTTCCACCGGCTACGAACTTTTTTCGCAGGAATGTTATGAGACCATGTCCAAGACGCGATTTCAAGCGGACGCGGGCAACCCTCCGGTTCTTCCATCCCATTTTCTTTCCTTCCATCCGTTCGATTCCTCCCAAATTCCTGCTCGACGGACAAAAGACCCTCGGACGACTACTCTTTGCTACGTCGTCAAAGAACTCTCGAGGCGGAACTTGAAATTTGAATTGACCCACGGGAGTGAAAGGGCCGACCTCGAACCCGAATTCTCGTGCGGCTTCCTGCCACCCCGAGAACTCTATCTATCTATCTTTCTTTCTTTCTTCCTCTCTGCCGCCATCTTTCCTTCCTTCCTTCCTTCCTTCCTTCCTTCCTTCCTACTCGGGATTTTCCGTCGTGAGAAACTGCAACGGACAACGGTCAGAAACGGACGAGTGCACCTTCGAGTCGATGAATGCCGCGCTGAAGAATTTAACGAGCGCTTTTATGGACGCGAAAATAACGATTTAACCCTTTCGAGGAGACCAAGGAACATTGTGCTCCGGGATTTTGTTATGCGGCATGTAAGCGGCGTAAGAAATAACTGTTCTCGCGAGAATATATTTCAATCGATTCCTATTGCGGAGTTGTTTGGCAATTAACACTAAACCTACCGAGCACTAAAAGCGTTTAACATGTGTTCTGATTTTCAAAAATGACGAGGCTCTATTTATTTAGATTTTCTGCAATTTTATGGAAACAATTTCCACGTAAGCAACTTAATAATTTCAATAATTATGAATTGAAAAATATAAAACCGATCGTTTGACCGGCAGTGGTAGGTTTAGTGTTAATGTTTCTCGACTGTATTATGAACTCGAAAATATCATTTCTATACTTCGGAGGTAACACGGATTTTTACTGGGAGCCTTTTCTTTTTTCGTGAGATATTGGTGAGCTCATGAATAACAATTTTGGGGAAATTGATTTGTATAACGCAGCAATTTATAAATCAATTATTTCGACATTTTATTTATTGATGTATTGACGTGGAATTGGAAATGCAAACGGTAAATTGGTATTGGAGCGATATATATTGTTTAAAAACTGTACTAGGTTTCCAATACATTTGCAGGAGACAATAACCAAATGAAACAAATGTAGCCTAGGTACCTAACGGTCTTTTTTTTCTTTTTCTTCCTCAAAGCGTTACTAACGTTCTCGTTGCTCACTATACTCTATAATACTCTGTGTTGTACATTATGTTGTAATAAGTCTCATAAGTAGACTCCGGATGTTTATGTAACATAAAAAGTCCGTGCATCAATTGCAAGACGCAGAAGCTAAATATAAAGCAGACTAAGAATGGTCCACCCACAATTTTTATTGATTTCGTGTGTAAAACAATGGTTTTAAGTTGAAAGATAACCCCCTAAAATTTTAAGTTGTTAACCCTTCATAGAAGGATGATATGAGGGTAACTGTATCATTTTTTTTATCGGTTGTTAATTAAGATATTCAGATTTTAAAAAACGAAAATACTCGAACTTACCTCCTTCATATCATATATCTTTTTCACAATTGTGATCAAATTATTAAGGGCAGAAAAAAATTATTTAATTATTGGTGGGGGTGGGGATTTCAAGCAACCTTTCCAGTGACTACTTCCAAAAAATTGGAGAGCAATGTTCTGTTACTTATCTAATATATACAAAAGTTTCAAGATGATCGGATTAGTGGAACATAATAATAATAATAATTTTTTTAATGGAATACTATATTTTTCTTCAGAAAACAATAGCAGGTACTGAGACAAATCCAAAAAGGTGCTATATGATATTATTCTGAGTTGATTAAAGGTAAATCGATAGCTTACCTTCTTCATCGACCGACGGCCGATTCAACGCCACTCATTACTATTGTCAGCAGCGGCTGCTGGCTGTCGGCCGTCGGTCGATGCAGAACGTAAGCTAACGATTTACCTTTAATCAACACAGAATAATATCATACAGCACCATTTAGGATTTGTCTCAGTACCTATTATTTTCTGAAGAAAAATATATAGTATTCCATCTAAAAAAATATTATTATTATTATTATTATCATGTTCCACCAATCCGATCATCTTGAAACTTTTGTATACATTAGATAGGTAACAGAACATGGTTCTTGAATTTTTTGGAAGTGGTCACTCGAAGGGTTGCTTGCAATTCCCACCCCCAAAAAATTAAATGATTTTTTCTACCCTTAATAATTTGATCACAATTGTGAAAAAAATATATGATATGAAGGAGGTAAGTGTTCTTTCGTTTCTTTTTTATCTGAATATCTTCATTAACAACCGAGAAAAAAATGATATAGTTAAGGGTATTTACTCTCATACCATCCTTATATGAAGGGTTGAAGACTTAAAATTTGAGGAGGTTATCTTTCAAACTAAAATCATTGTCAAAATCAAAATATCAATAAAAATTGTGGGTGGGGCCGCTGGACCATTCTTAGTCTGCTGACCCTTTTATTCTTCATTAATAATATTAATGTGCTGAAAATAATATATCAATACTCTCAAAGTCTTTTAATATTTTCGCCGTTTTAAGTTGCACTTGCTCACTTTCGTTATAAAAATACGTAAAACCTGGAGAGTCTACTTATAAGAGATTTCCTAATAAAAAGGAATATAGGGGTGGACTCTCGACGGGGAGACTTTTCCTAAGAAAAGAAGATACTATAAACATGCCGTGGTATACTTTGCAAATTCCGAAAGTTTCATAATTTTCGGAATTTCCGGGATCGCGGCACGTTCTGCAGTAAGTTCCATCTACGGAATTATGGAGTGACCGAGAGCGTGCACGCGTTTCAAGCTCGCGGCGTCGACGCGCGTGCAGCTGATTTGCAAACCGTGCAAACCATGCAAACCCGGGCGGCGCGGCGCGCAGTCATCGTCGGCGATGGGCATAATCCGATTTCCGACCTACGATTTGCCGTCGGCTCGTTTAGCCGGGGTTCCGCGAGGACCAAAGGTCTCGCCGCCTCGTTAATTAGTTTATCGCGACGGTTTCCCCGTACCGCGTTCACCCGTACTCGTTCGTACCCGTCGGGACCCGTCGCGTTTCGCCAGAATTTCACATGCCTGTGAAACGAGCTTGACCACGGAAAAACGTTAAACTTTGTGTTTGCCGTTGCCGGGCCGGCCAAAACTACTCCGTCGTCCGGGAACTTCGGTTCTGGACCTGTCCCTGTTCGTTTTCGTTCAACTACGTCACCTACGAGCACTGTGTTGGTGAAACCGGTGCGCTGATGCAATGGTTCTGGTTGGTTTCGCGGCTGGGGGCCGCGCCGAGCGCGCCGGAGCAAGAGGTCGCGACGCGTTCGCGCAAGAAATTCTCGAAATTAATGTGCCAGTTTGTCATTTTCACTCGCGATATTTGTCTCTGTGAGTCGGACGAATGGCTCGCGGAGAATATCCTTGGCTTGCTAACTCGTCGCGAGTCAAAGTCGAGGGGTCGGCAGCCTCCGGGCGCCAATGTATCCTGTTCTACCGAGAACCGCTACCTAGAACCGTGTTCGCGATCCTGGATTACACTGAGACGCAATCGAGAGTGTCTAGTAGCTGTGGGAGCGAGATCTATTGGCTCACAGTCTGCCACCTTGCCGTTTACTTGAGGCGGTAGTCTCGTTTCCAGGATTCCAAGGGTGCGGGATGCGCCTTCTCATTTATCGACAATGCAAACGGGTTTTTCAGTAGTCAATAGAGCTAGATATAAGATCAATATATTAGGTTGGCAACTAAATTCGCGACCTTTTGTTTCGTGATTTTTTTATTGTATTGTATCATCATATCCTCGTTCAGTGACCATTACTTTTGAACTGTATATCATTCGAAAGCTCTGAATTTTCCGATTAATTTGATATAAAATACTCGTGCTTAAAAAATTTATATAAATGACTTTGTTCGAGAAAATATGTAGATTGCGAACTTAGTTGTCAACCTAATATTTTCTGGTTTACAGCATGTAAACTGCGACAGGCTACATGCTGCGGAATAATGCAAATTCTGTCTCGTAAACGTAAAAATAGAACTTTTGAGGGCGATCAAGGCCTAGATTGATCTTTTATCTAGCGCTTTTGGTTACTGAAAAACCCCATCCTTGCATTATCGAGAAATGAGAAGGCGCATCCCGCATCCTTGCAATCCTGAAAAGAAGAACGCCTCCTTAAAAGAAACAGTTTCGATGAATCTAGTCCCCATTCGGGATCCTTGCCCATCTGCTCTAGATTCAAGAAGATTTAGATTGATCTCCAGTATATTACTAAAATAATTCTCCTGGGTTAAAAAATATCTAAATGAATAAATTGATGCATGAGAATATGAATGAATCTAGTCATCAATTCTCTAGTACCCAGTTACGATCGTTAACCATTCGTATTAGATCCAAGTAGATCTACGTTGATCTTAACACTCTACTTTGTACTAAAAATATTAGAAAATATTTCTTCGTAACACCTTTACGAACCTGAAAAATAGGAACTCTCTGTCGAAACAGCGAGGAAATTAGCGAAACGGAGGAACCATAGTAGAAAAAGTAAATTTTTCGCGAGTGCGTCGCGCCGCGCGGATGAAACGATGGACGGGCGGCCACTCGAGCGGTAAAAAAAAAGATGCGACATGAATATTCAGTGCGGGTGATGAAGTTTTATAACTATCCGACGGTCTATTAATCTTCCAGCGTTATCGGCTGCCTCCGGCACGATTCATAATGATGGCAGTTCGTCGATTATGTGGCGTTGACACGAGCGAACTACCGACTGGAAACTCATCTTCCGCGGGAACTCGACACCTCCGCGCTGTGTTTTCGATAATATCGACGCTTTCGATAATATCGATTCTCGCGTTACATGGTGACCGGGTCAAAAAGTAAGATCGGAGACCATGTAGAACGGAGTTATTCACTAGCCAGCGACGACGCGAACAATGGGTTAGAAAACATAGGAGACGGTCAGTGTTTTATCAGACATTTATCATTTGATACTAAAAATTATGTAATTCATGCCATTTCAAGACAGCCATGTGAAGGATTCCCGCGCGCGGTCAGTGGAGTTGGGAACAATTTGTATCTCTATCTCTTTCTCTATCTCTATCTTCTCTATCTTCTCCATCTTCTCTACCTCCATCTCTATATACAGTATAATAAAATCGTGTCTGTCTGTCTGTCTGTTTGTGACGGCATCAACTGAGAACGGCTGAATGTAGAAAGCTGGGGTTTGAGCCATTAGACGTAGCGTTTCTTCAGGAAGCTTTAGGAGAAATCCGCTTTCGAAGAAGTCCATTCATTCAAAAGTTGTGACGTCGTTAGTGACCAAAGACGACTTATTCGCCCTCTTTTGGACACGTTTCTGCTTATAACTTTTTCTTTAACTTTTTTATTATAGTTTAAATACAAATTTCGTATAACGAATAAAAGATACATTTGTATTCGTTATTCGAAGGTTCGAATACAAAAGTATCTTTTCTTCGACTTTTATTTAAATAATTTTGTATTCGCCGAGAATGTAAAATTAATAATGTAAGAAATATTTCGAATAATGATATAACAATTTTTATTGCCGCTTTAGCTAAGGGTTAGCACTAACTGAATTCCATATAATGTTGAAATAACAAGCACTACCTGACGGTTCATTTTTGTCAATATCATAAAAATTTCAGAAATTTTTACTTGGACCACTTTCGTAATTATGGGCACAATTAACGAGTCGACTACGACGAAACCAGCTGTCTCCAAGCTCTCTTCGACTTCTATCTTGCGCAAGTGAGCGCGCGGCCGCGTCGATCACCGATTCGACCCAGCGAAACTTTAATTTCCGGCTGGTCGTTCGAAAAAAAAGCCGGAAATAACGAGGAGGCTGTATCGGACCCGCTCGAACCTACCTCGAATTAATCCCTTCCGCCTCGAACTTTCCATCCCTCGCGCATTCCGGAAGTTCCTCTTCCGGAGATGGGATTGGAGCGTCATCGACCACGACTCAAGCGGAAACTGAAGATAACGAGACCCTCGAAATTTCCTCCACAAGCTTCCACTTTACAAAAAGGACGTCGTTGATCTAGAAGCATGTTAAATTTCATCGATATGATCCCGGACGAGGGATCGTGCTCTTCTCTACGCGTGTGACCGTCCCTCTGCATTGATCTCTTAGATACTTGAAACTCATGTGATAAGGAATCATAGGATGTTCGTTGTAGGCTCGTTTCAAAATGGTACCCATGGTTGATTTCATCAAACACATTTCTACAACATGTGGAATGGTGAAATGGTTCATTCAAAATTCAATAACACAGCGATAAAAAATCGTACACGAAATTTTTAGAAGTTGTTGTAACGGGTAGACTCCACTCTTCACATTCATGTCAATTTCAATGTTCAGAAAATTTTTTCAGTGTCTCCAGAATCGTCCGAACAAGATGGATTTTATTTAAAAAATTTGGAAACTGTTTAGTAGTGGAATCAGAAGAAATAGTCAACGTAGATCTTCTCAAATCTCTACTTGAGATTTTACTCTACTTCTACTTCACCTTAGTACAGTGTATTATTAACCATTTTGTTAAACAATGAGATAAGTATTTTATTTCTTTCGGCTCATGCCACAACTTCAATCGTGTTAGCCAATGCGGCGAATAATTCCTACAATTTCGAGTGTTTTGACTTGAAAACATTCCATCGTACAGTCAAAATAATAGAAAATATGCATGCAAAACGTCAACACCGAGCAGTCGTCCTATTTTTTTTAGAAAAATGTCGAAACAAGACTCACGAATACACAGAAAATTAGTGGAGAATAGCAGTTTAGACATCGTATATCAAGATTTGTCGAAGTCGGTGGCGAGTGGGTCTCCGCAAATATTAATTACGGAGGCGAGCGTGCAGGGCTCGGACCTCCTCGAAGGAAGTGGACGATCGCGCAATGGCAGAACGTTCGCAACCCTCGATTTATCTTGCACGCGTCGACGACTGCGAGGAATGCGAGTGGTGGAAAATGTCGGAGTTGCCTGGAAGAGTGAGGCTAGAGGTAGAGGAGGGGGATGGGCACGCCGCGCCGAGCGGAAAATTGCAAATAGTTGGCGGATTCTGCTGGCCAAGACACGATACAGGGACGGAAACGGCAAGAAAAAAACAGGTTCGTTCCGAGACGTGGGACGTCGAACCTGAAAGAAAGAGAGAAAGGAACGGCTGTGCCGTTCCGTAGAAACACGATAAATAATGGAAACTGGTGCGTCCGCCTCGACTACTCGTAAACACACTGTTCCGGCTGGCGAAAACGCGTACGCTTCGGGAATATCGGCTCGCGAGAGAATAATTGCGAGACCCCACCCGTTCGCCGAATTCCAGGTTTTCGCTCGGTCGTCCGGTCGGTTTCGCCCAGGGAATATATGTACACCGAGCGTGCATTTTCTCGAGGAAAAATCGGCGAACGTGAACCGAATAAATTTCCGCGGTGATTTTTAAACGCTTCGAACGGCGAATATTTACGGTGTCCGGAAGCGAACGAACAAGCGATACCGCTCCGAGATAACGAACCACCTTAATCGCTCCGCCCCACCACCCTGCGGGAGACCCTGTTTCGCTTTTAATCATTTTTTCCAGCCAGACCATTCTGCAGGATCTTTGCACTCTCGCTAATCGAGCGTAGAACCAGTTAGCTTTTCCAAGTGAACGCTGCCCGCTGCATTTTTATTCGAACATTTCTCTATGAATTTTAACGCTCGTGCGCGCCCGTTTCCGGGGATGCGAATGAATATTCGTTTATGTTGAAATAAAACAGGTCTGGGAAAAGCTCAAAATCGAAGAATCGTTGCGGTCGCGTATCTGCTGTTACAATGTAATGTATGCGTCGACGTGAGTTGCGCGTTGCTTTCATTGACGATAAAGTTTACTTTAAAGTTACCCAATCTGCTAGGCTGTGTCATATCACTGCTTTCACATTGTTTATTTTTTAACTTCCCGATTTTATAGGGAAGTTATTGTAATGACCCCGAAAATCGAAAATCGATTTTTTAGCAGATCTTCACGTTTCATGGTCATTGCAGTCATTCTAGACTATTTTAAGCAAAATGTTCGTATGTGTGTGTGTGTGTGTGTGTGTGTGTGTGTGCGTATGTCTGTTTCTATGGTATCAAATTTTTCGTTAACGTTTTCTGAAAAAGTAACAACGCGATCAGAATGATGAATGATGCAATCGATGTGCCCCGTCGTAACTTAGAGCTGATTAGATTTTGGTCCATATTGGTCAAGTAGTTTTTTAGATTTTTAGTTTTTTTGGAACGGAGTTGATTCTACAATGCAATTTATACGAGAGAATGGAAAGTTTCCACCGAAGAAACAAACGTAATTACACAAAAAAATTTTTTTTCATTTTTCTTAAATTAAAAAAAATTTTTTTAATTTAAAAAAAAATTTTTTTTTTGTACCTTACGCTAATGTTTCCGCTACCATAATCGAAAATTATCCCAATGCAAGAGTGAGTTAATCATCTCTACTCCCGAGAATACATTTTCAAAGAATATCGATGAAAGTACAAAAAAAATTTATATTACAATCTTTAAAAAAACAATCAGTTCAAAACGAATTATTAACTGAGATTAAATTGAAAATTAATATAAACAATATGATAATTATTAATAACATTAATGTTGAAAACGGATTGGTTAATGGAGCACACATGCGGAATATTAAAATTTATTACTTTTCAAGAAAATACTAAAATTCCGTCTATATTGTGGTTAGATTTTCAATTGGCCAGAGTAGGAGTGAAAGTAAGAACTCGTTATCGTGATTATATGAAAAATGCAAATATTCATCAAAATTTGCCACCAATAATAAAAATATCGAATCAAGTAAATATGTCGAGTGAGGAAAAATATCAAATCACACGTAGTCAATTTCCAGTGGTTCCTGCTGAAGCGATTACGATTCATAAAAGTCAGGGACAAACATACGAGAAAAGTATGTTTGAATTTTAAAACATCAGAAAAACGAACTTTACACATGTTGTATGTAGCACTGAGCAGAGTTTCAAAATTGAGCGGTTTATATATTTTGGGACAATTTAAATTAACAGTATCGAAGAAATCCAAGATCAATACTACAAACCCGAATAATGAGAAGTTGTATCGTTTGCGAAAAACTAATTAAAACAATATATTTTGCAACATTAGTATGCTATAACAAGGAACCAAGCGAGCAACGAGCATACGATGTTGGTTTAATGTGACGCCATATAGCAAACATTTTGATAAGTAGAAAACTATTGAATTTCCCTGAAAACGTATAATCTTCTTAAAACGTACACTTAATAATGGTAATAATATACTGCAACTAACGAATCGGGAAGTTCTTTGTGTGGCTCGTGGAGAGTCACACACCAAATAAAAAAAAATACATTAATAGCTATAGGTACTACTAGCCATGCGTACCACTAACCCTTTCACAAGAGCAGTCCTATCCGCGAGCTCGCAAAGCGAGCGAGCAAAAACAACCCTACTCGCGAGCGAGCGAAGCGAGCGAGCAACAATAACCCTCTAGTTAAGTCTTGAAATTATAAAGATGTGTGTGCTTCCATTAGAAATTATTCAATAAATTTCTTTATTCGAGCAGGTATTATTATAAAAATTGTGAAAAATCTAAATAAATTCAGTCTTGTAATTTTTATAAAATAATATATATATACAATATCCGACACTATTGGAAATGGGTGTTAATAAATGCACACTGGTACTTCCAAAATAAAATAAGTCTTTATTTCACGGCGCGGGAGGAAGCTCTTCCCCAAACGATGTCTTAGCTTCGACTGACTAATTGTAAGAGGAAAAATTGTTGGAACCCCCAAAAGGAAACCAGGGTCCCTTCGTATCTCCGGACTTGTTTAGGTTATCTCCCCACAGTCCGGCTCTTGAAAGAAAGTATACATAAAATGGGTTACCTCGAAATCTCTGTTTAGAAATACGATTCTGAGATCGTTGATTCATTTTTGACAACGAACAATAATTTCATTATGCTGGTAATTTATTGATAATCCAACAGTTAATTAGAAAAGAATTCCGCTCCAATTGTATCCTCCAACAGTTTAGTTGTTCGATTCGGCGGGAGGGGTTACCTGTGCATACAGCTTTTGTTTCGCGAAAGAAAAGTTGATCCGTCAAAGGAAACTTCTCGGCAATGTATACCACAGACTCTTTTACGACGTTTCCGCGTCTTCTCCGTTTCTTCGGCTCGCGGAATTCCGTGGCGTTCGCAGTTTCCTGGACGCATCGAGCCGAGGAAAAACGAGCGTAGAAACGAGCGACTCGTCGAGCTCGTGGACCGTGGCTCGCCGCGAATGTATGTCTACGGAGAAAATTACGATAGTCGTTCGGGCGTGTGCCTCGCGAACTCAGCTGTCCCAGAAATCTCAGGAAAAAACACGGAAGAAATGCAAAGCAGAGAGAGAGAGAGAGAGAGAGAAAGTATCGTCGCACGCGCGAAGAAGGAAATCGTAACGAGTTTGCGCGAGTTTCGAGAAAGAAGAAGAAACTTCTCGGAGAAGCTGAGCCACAGCGTTTTCCAGCGAACGGAGACCTCGCATACTCGTGTTGTACGCACCGTATGCCCGCGAGTTTCGAGGTTCGAGACCCGACGATGCACCCGTGTGTCTTCCGATCGAGTTTCGCGGTTCCTCGTGTCCCCGGACCTCGCGAAGATTGTCTCGGAATCGTATGCTCGTTTACCGGCCGTCCAACTTTCCTATCGCGCCACGCTGTCTCTTATTCCCGAGAACTTCCCGAGCCACTTTTATCCCCCGGCGATCGTGAGAATCGCGAACCCGAACGCTGGAAACTGGAACTGCCACCAGGTCGCGACATTTTCATGTTCCTTTGTCTTTCCCGTGCGAACGCTGGGTCTGGACTGACCCATTTTCAGATGCAAAGACAAAAGTTCTGTATTGCAACAAACGGGAGTGAAGTAGAAATTTAACTTTCTTAAAACTGAGTGTTCTACGTTACTTTATTAAAATTATAGTTTTCGTTTATTTACCAAGAGATTTCATCTTTTCTGATTTTCTATTTCCTCTTTTAAGAATCTTTTACCATCGCATTCATCTCCTTTTTTCTGATTAATATCCAAGGCGATGTAATTACTCGTTTATTAAGTGATTAAAGTTTTAGACGTGAACTATCGCTCTACGTTCGGCACTCTATGATGAGTAATACCTCTTCTATAACTGTGAGTCTGCAGATCCGACAATGCGCCATTTACGGAGATACTAGTCGGTTTTGATTAAAAAGATAGGGAATTCGGTAAAAGTGAATGAAGATCGTCAGGAGAAGACGCGGCCGTTTATTTTTCATGTGCGGCGGTCCGGACGAACGTTTCCCCAGATTCATGGTCCCGTTTACACGCGGCAAAGAACGCGAACGATCAGGGCCAATCTTTTCTCTCGATCGTAAAGCAGAATTATTCAGCCGCGCACCCCTATAACCCACTTAGCTCTCTCGGCCTTCTTCCTCTTTTCCCTGTTCGAGCGCCCACGACCTCGCTTCCATTCGGTTTAGCCCGCACCCGAGGCCGATAATAAAATAATAAAACCGTGCCTGAAGGGGCACGTAAGTGAGAGAGAGAGAGAGAGAGAAATTCCTCACCCAATAGCGGTTCGGGAACGAGCAACCAGAATCGTTTGCCGATTGCTGAAGAACATGGCCTCGCAAAGATTTCCGAAAACGCTGCTCAACTGCTCGGATAGAGACTTTATTCCGTATTTCGACGCGAAAGAGGACAGATAACATCGAATTCCATGTTTCACCATTTTTACTGAAATATGTACATAACAACGTTGTGATTCGAGGACGCGTAGAACGACGTGGTTGATGCTCACTGAACGACTGAACAGTTCTGAAATGGTATTATTGTGGTAAGGTAAACTGTATTATTGCTGGCAACTGCAGTAGTTATTGGCACTTTTGATTTAAACGGCAAATATTAAGAATTCCTGGCAGAGTGGTGCAAAAATTTAATCAACGATTGACGACTAAATTTCTACTTCAATCGTTAATCGCAATTAATAATTAATCTCCTCGTTTAGTCGTTAATTGCGGTTAACGATTAAATAGTTATTAATCGTTAATTCCGATTAAATTTCTACTTCAGTCGTTAATTGCGTTTAACGATTATTAATCGTCAATCGAATAATTGATTAATGATTAACACTGCTGAAATTTCGAAATGAAATACGTAATCAGAACTGTATGAATACTGAAAAAAAATGTAAACTGAGTTCAGGTGTATTGTCATTTGGTCTACATATAATACAAACTCTGTTTACGTGCTTTTACGTTCGAAGTTTTTATTCCTGGAAAGCTACGACCATGTTTTTGTTATATTATTATTTCGCCGATCCACCGTAAACGCTCTTCGATGATAATTGTCCGTGCAGTTGTAAATATAGAATAACAACGAAAGCTCGAACAGTGCTTTTCATAAAACAATTGCATTATTTAAACCATTGCAGCCATCATTGTGTACGAATAATTCCAGAATGCCTCATTTTCATTCAAAAAGAAGTAAAGTGAACGGGTATCTTTCCGAGTCTTCATAGAATGCAAATTATTTCTGTTTAACATCGCGTATTATGAATCCATCCACACGTTTCCACTCGCTTAATACAATTACGCGATACGGAGTTGCGCATATTTACTGATTCGCGCGGCTGCAGTCTCGCGGAAACATCTTTGAACATGTTTCTCTTTTGTTCTTCTCTTTCGATGTTATTCTTACACTCTCGTATCTTTTATTTTCATTTCCATTGTAAGCAACTGTGTACTCCGCCTTTTTCTCGTTAATTACTTTTCTTTTGTGTATCGAAGTCGCGTTTCTTCGGTTACATCTCACTATGGTTCTTTTGGAAAGTGTCGAGCTGCAAAGACGCTAAGTTGACCAGCATCGATGAGGAAAATTCCACTGAATTTGTTCACCTCTTCATATATTATTTTAACATCCCTTTAGATCTTCTTTATCATGTTACATATAGAAATATGTAAATGCAATGTTTAAATTTCGATAAACGTATGAGGTTTAATATTAAAAAATTACGAATAAAACACAATTGGTCAAAGTAGAATCATTGAAAATTATAGCAGGATCTCTCAACCATTTTTGATGATCATATGAGGGTCAACATTTGGCAATGCACCAGCCATACTCACAAATTCCGCCACAAACAGTTAGCTCTTAGAGTCCTTTGTATAAAAAGAACCGTAAAGGGTGCGCATCAATCCAGAAAGCTTGTGAAACTATAGGATAACGAGTTGGGGTGGCCTGGGGGTTAATACCAACACACAAACGCACGCATCTCGTTGTCCATCGCGATCAGAATCTAGGGGACGAAGGCTGAAGCGAATGCGAGCCAACGAATCACACTAGAAGGGACAGAGAGTAGAGGACAGAGAGAGAATCACGAACGGGTAAAGACATGTCCTGCGGGATTAAAGCAGAGCTCTGCGAAATTGCAGGAGAGCGTGGCCGCGGTTTCAATAAACGTGGTTGAAGGTGGCTGGGCTGGATATTGATTTTAATTTCAAATAAATCCGATCGCAGGAAAGCGAACAGTGGTAGAGAAAGAGGGCTTGTCTCTCGAATAAACCCGCGAATATCGATGGGGAAAGAGACGGCGCAGAAACAAACGAGGAAACGCAGGGTTCGAGGCAGGAATTGAACGAGGCAGGATTAGGGAAAAGCAAAATTTTAGCGAAGCAGAATTTGCACGAAGTAAAATTTGCACGAAGAAGGATTTGCGCGGAGCAAAATGTCAGCGAAACAGGAATTGCGTGAGGCAGAACTCGGGGGAAGCAAAATTTGAGCGAAACAGGATTCAGGGGAGAAAATATTTGAGAGAAGCAAAATTTCGGGGGAAGAAAAATTTGAGCGAAGCAGAATTCGGGGGAAGAAAAATTTGAGAAAAGCAAAATTTCGGGAGACGCAGAATTCAGGGGAAGAAAAATTTGAGCGAAGCAGAATTCGGGGGAACAAAAATTTGAGCGAAGCAGAATTCGGGGGAACAAAAATTTGAGCGAAGCAGAATTCGGGGGAACAAAAATTTGAGCGAAACAGAATTCGGGGGAACAAAAATTTGAGCGAAGCAGAATTCGGGGGAAGAAAAATTTGAGAAAAGCAAAATTTCGGGAGACGCAGAATTCGGGGGAAGAAAAATTTGAGCGAAGCAGAATTCGGGGGAACAAAAATTTGAGCGAAGCAGAATTCGGGGGAACAAAAATTTGAGCGAAGCAGAATTCGGGGGAAGAAAAATTTGAGAAAAGCAAAATTTCGGGAGACGCAGAATTCGGGGGAGGAAAAATTTGAGCGAAGCAGAATTCGGGGGAACAAAAATTTGAGCGAAGCAGAATTCGGGGGAACAAAAATTTGAGCGAAGCAGAATTCGGGGGAACAAAAATTTGAGCGAAGCAGAATTCGGGGGAAGAAAAATTTGAGAAAAGCAAAATTTCGGGAGACGCAGAATTCGGGGGAGGAAAAATTGGAGCGAAGCAATATTTCGAGGGAAGCAGAATTCTGGGGAAGCAGAGTTCCGGCGAAGCAGCATTCGGAGGAAACAATATTTGCGCTAAGCAGAATTCGTGCAAAATTTTGAGCAAAGCAGCAGTCGGGGAAGCAAGATCTGTACGAATCAGAATCGGAGTGAAGCAAAATTTTAACGAAGCAGTCATCGGAACGAAGCGAAATTTGAGCACAGAATTCGAGGATTCGAGAATGCGATGATTTTCCGGAGACTCGGGAGCGTTCACAGTCTTCCAGGACTTCATAGTCTTCCAGGGCGATTCCACCTCGTCGCCTAATTGGTCTACCGAACGAAAATTTCGCGGAGAGGAGAGACGAGACAGTTCACGAGGATTAGAACCGTTACGCGCGTTTAGAGGGCCGTAACGGCCCTCTCATCGAAATTGCGAGCGGGAAGCGCCGCCTTTACCGTCAACTTTCTTCGAGAAACCATGGGGGCGGCGTACATCGGTGGCGGCTGCGGAATAATCTCCGCACGGGAGAGACCCAGCAAATTGCGAGCGTTCATTTCACAACCGGCAGTGAACGTTCCCAGCGCTGCTGCTATCCGAAGAGTTTTCGCGCTTCAAAACGATATTCGCGCTTCACGGCCAGGATAAAAACAGACGAAATCGTATAACGTGCAGGAACCGAGACGAATTTGCATCGGGAAATACTCCGGAGAGAGGGCCGAGCCCCGGAAAAACGTAAACAGTGACGGTTTAGCCGTATTTGCACGTTGATTGGCTCGCCACCGAATCTCGCGCCCAATGCTAAGTCAAATCTGCTTGGAAACGGTATTATTTTGATCATCGAACCAGGACCTAGTCTTTTGCTAGCTTTTCTTGGTTGTTAGAAGTCTTCAAAACTGTTTTTAATCATCAGATATTTATCTCACAAGTATTGAAATTAGAATCTCTTCATCAAGGAACATATTACAACAAAAATTTTACGCATTAAGTATTTTTTTTTAAGTGGAACACAAGGTTTCACACAATGGTGAGACTCAGTTTAGAAGCAACGATGAACAAAAGAGGAAGAACGCGCTGTGATTTTTGAAAGGTATATCTTTGAACGCGCATGAAAAGGACCATAACCGAGAGAAGAATGTCTGCCATACTATTCGACGTTTGCCAGTATGAAATTCAGATTCCTCGGATGGAATTCGTCGGGCGAGGCGAGAGCATTGTCGATCGCTACGCCCTTTGTAGCTGAGCGTCACGCGAGCTGTTGTCCCCAGCTTTGACGGACACAGACGGCTCATAATTCTCGGCCAGAAAAACATTTTCGTTCTCCTCGTCGTCGGTGATAGTCGAATTTTTATCACAGCGGAATATCGTGGAACAGAAACGCTCTTTCTCTCGCTCGTACTTTCGCGAACTCTCGAAGTGCTGGAAGAAGATCGGCGATGCTCGCAAACCCCGCGGATCGTACCTCATCGTCGGTGACGCTAAACGTTCCCCGTGATCGCATCAAACTCCCATTAATCATACCCTTTACCCGTCGCAACGTCTGGCGACGACATTTTTCTCTGGAGCGAGTCACCCTCCGATCGGATCGGATCGCGATTTTCGCTCTCCCTTCGCCGGTAAATCGAATCTCGCGGGACGACACACGTGTCGATGATCTAGTGGGCGAGTTGCATTGTCCGCGTGAAGTATAGTTTTACAGCGGGGAGGCTGAAAAGAGCTGAAGAGCTGTTACATTGGTTCTAGTGGTGCTGGAAGAACGCGTTCGGAAAATTAGATCATTCGAACATTTGCTAAATCCTGCGCCCTGTTCCGGAAATCAAACATAATACTGACAAAGATATTGATAAGGAGGTTCCTAAGAGGATTATAAGGAGGAAATAATAATCGTCTGCTTTTTCTTTTAAGACTTTTAAGAAGTGGCGCAAAAGTGCTTTTAAATCCGTTCAATCTACTGGGTGATTCTAGGAACTGGGACAAGTTAGTGCTCCTTTTTAAATTACTTTAAAAACAAAACATATTGACATTTCAATGACCTTGGGTTAACACTTTTATACGTAGGATAATAAAAGGCATCGATTGGTTTAACAAATAAATTGGGTTGCATCAAAGAATAAAGTGCAATTGCACCTGGCGCGTGCATCGGTGCATCCACATAAAAATTAAGGTCATACGAAGTTAAGACGTATTATATGACATATAATATGATTTTTTCCTCCATCAAAGAGCAGTAACTTGTCCCTGTTCCCAGAATCACCTAGTCTTCACAATTCCGTCGTTTTTGGTTATTCACCAACGTTCTCCTTCGCCAGCATCTCGCAACATTCGACAGCCCGTACCCGGCAACACAATTTTCATTAGAGAAGATGGAAGACTCGAATATGCGAATCAGAGTCGCCGCAGAGCCGTAATTTCGTTTGAAAGATCCAGCTCGTCCGGACTGGGTCTGTTCACGCGGTAATCCGGAAGCGGCGAAACAATTTCTGGTCGGCACGATGTTATTCGAATTCGTCGTAGCTGCGTTGATAATTATTCCTGTACCTGCCGCCAGTCGAGAACGGTCCGGCGTTATTAGGTTGCGCCGACGGCCAGGATAAGGACGAAACACCACCGGTACGAAAGGGGAGGTGAGGAGAGGAGAGGAGAGGAGAGAGGAGAAGGAGCTAGACAAAGTAGCTTCTCGGGGGCTTCCTTCCTATTATCTGTGCTTGGCGGTCCGCTCACCCAGCATGCATACAAAGCAGTATTTATAGCCGACATAGCAGCGCGCGAGCCGGAGGGCCGAGCCGAACAAATATTCATCCCCTGTGGAGTCGAGACACGATCGCTCCCTGCTCGCCGGCTTTCGTCGACCTCGTGGCGACGCGTCTTCGCTCCGCGTCGCTTTTGCGTCCAGTCTGTCATCAGGAGACTCGCTATTTTCTGACGGGATAGTCTCTTGGCTCTCCTCGATCGGCAGTGTGTCTTCAGACAGCGAGCTTTCAGTGTTAGTTCCGTGTAGAGTGCTCTGGGAAGGCGTGGCTTCCTTGCCCCGACTGTACAGTGTGCTCTAAAGTTGGCGTAATTCCGAATTCGTTGTTTCTTCTGTGTAGAGTGTACAGAACAAGTGTGGTTTCCTTGTGTCCACTATCAGATAGACTGCCATCAGTAGGCGTGGCTTGGCTTCCTTCTGCCTACTCGGTAGAATCTCCTGTGGGCGTGGTTTCGGTGCTGCTTGCTCATAGAATGCCCTGGAAGTGACTCAATCGCCTCAATATTTTATAATTCTATGTATCAACTATATAGACTGCTACGAGTAGGCGTGGCTTCCTTCTCCCCACTCGGTAGAATCTTCTGTGGGCGTGGTTCCATTGCTCCTTGCTCACAGAATGCCCTGAAAGTGTCTGAATTGTATACAGCTCGTTGAATAGGCGTGGTTTCTTTGTTTTCACCATATCAGGCAGCTGCCCCAGAGGGCAATCTTTTCTCGGCAACGCGGTACGCTCGCAAACATAGAACATAGACGGCCGTAAATAGAGTCGTACTCATTGCACAGCTCGGAATTGAGTAGTCTCAGCGAATTGGTTCCGTTACCGTGCAACGTACCGGAACTATCGGCCATAGTCGCGCTCGCAAACGACTCCATACGCGGAGAGATCTGTGAAGGAACGTTAGCCGGAGACGGCCGTTGCGTTTCGAGGCGCTTTCGTTCCGCGATAACCGCCGACGAGCTCACGAAGCGGATATGTAGAGATCAGAATCCCTGGCGCAAAACGGCCTACACAGTCAATTCTAAAGCTTCGTACAGACCAAGATAGAAGTACCAACGTCTACTGGTTCAGACGTAATCTTCAACGTAGAATCCATGGTTGTGAGGAAGAACGCCGCATGTCACATACTTTCACTATCGAGATATTGCTGTTCAAAGTTTTCATCACGAATTCTTCACACTTTTGGGTCTCCCGAATTTGTTTTCGTAACTTCTTCTCCGGTGAATACGTAAATCCTATACTTGTAGCAAGCAGTGCGCAGGCCTCGTGCATCGGAGCCACGAGGAGCGCCACCGAAAGGAAGCTTGGTGGGGGAAGCAGGCGTTTGAGGGGCTCCACCCGTGTCCACGCCTGCTCTAAGCACATTAAACCCTTCTGGGTTTATTTCGCTTTACAAGAATAACTACAAGTGAATACAATAACAATGTCTGTTAATATCAGATGATTGCATAAGTTCGTGCCCGATTTGAAAATAAAATTCAATGGTTAAATGTTAAAGATTTGGTTAAAGATTGGTCAAATTAAAATTTAAAAATGGTTAAATTTTCTACTATCAGAAAAGAATGGTGACGATATGTATAATTGATTAATAAAGTTGTATTCTTTAAAATTGAACCATTGAATTTTATTTTCAAATTGGGCACGAACTTATGCAATCATCTAATACTAAATATGCAGATTACAATCTTTGAAAAAAGAATTAATACAAAGACAAGCTTCAACGTTTAGTTTCTCTATGAGTGTGTCTAATGCATAAACACAAATTTTTAAATACCAACATGTATTCTTTTCGAAGCACTACTCAAATTGCATACGACGTAAGGGGATGAGGATTTTGTAATCGACGGGAGAGGGGGAAGGATCAACTGCAGCCGTACACAAACGAAACTGTAGATCCCAGCCGTTCGAAGTTAATTCGCGTCCGAGCATCCGGTTCCCTGGGCGAGTCATTTTTCAGAAGTAAACGCAGGCCTCGGAGCTTCGGAAGCTCCGCGGGGCGCGAGAGTATAGCCGCGCGGCGGATAATAGAAGCGGCAAACAAGAAGCATAAGACCGGGCAAGCACGGGAAACGGGGAAGAGAAAAAATATGGTTGAAACGACTTTCTCCTCCGCCGGCAACCTGGTCATCGTAATTCGCCGGCGGCCGACGTAAATCCGCGTAATTTAAATTTTAAACCGTAAAACCGTTACGCCGGTATTTTATTTCACCGTGGTCGTTTCCTACGCTGCCTGTTTCGGTGCCGAGGAGTTTACCGATTTTTCAACCAAGAAAGACAGAGTCGAAAGCTCGGGCGGACGGACGAGAACGTAAACGCGCGTAAATTCCAGATACTATCGGGGTTCTATACTTCTCGAAGAATTTACCAATGGAATCTCAGCTCCCCAAAGATGGAAACTGCACGTTCCAGATACGCTCCGACGAATAGATCGTACTCTCCTCTCGTCGCGTGCGTGTCACCGAAACCAGCAAACTAATTCCCGAATCTGGCTACCCGCTCGTCGATCGCAATTCGTCCGACAACCAGGAACAGGATCACGCGACTCGTCCCCTTAATCAAGGAAAACCTTTGCTCTGCTCCGGACTAATTAGCCGGAGATCTTCGGACGGTACTCTCGAAGTCCGGCACGAGTAACTTCGGATTCTGCGAGCGTATCGCGAACGAACTCCCCAACGAGTCCAATAAAAATACACGGGTCTTCGAACATGTACTACACGAGAAGTAGACGAGGCAGAGCTGCGAATCTTTTAGCAATGAGTTCGTGCATGATTCATTTTATTAAATAAAATTTCAGTCTGGGCCGGGGACTTCGAACTCGTGCGATACTGCGATGCTCAAATAAACATAGAGGTAACTTCAAAAATTCATTACGGGAAGCCAGACGAGGCAGAGCTGCGAATCTTTTAGCAATGCGTTTGTGCATAATTCAATATTATAAATAAATTTATTTCGGTCTGGGCCGGGGACCCAATTAGCTCGAGATCTTCGAACTCGTGCGATGCTCAAACAAACATAGATGTAACTTCAAAAATTCATTACGGAAATGCCAGACGCGGCAGAGTTAGGAAACTTTCTGCAATGTGTACAGTTCAGCATAATTCAGTATCGTAGGTAAATTTATTTGGATACAGGACGTTGCTCGTCCGGCCGTAAAGGAAGCTGTAAAAAGCGCTGCTCCTTCAGGATGCTTAAAATTCAACAATGAAAAAGATGCTTAAGACTGACCTACTTTCCGTGTGATTCAATAGGAGGGTATCCTTAAATTCCTGGCTTATAATATCGAGGTCAGACAGGTGGCGGAGACTCTAAATTGAATTTAATCGATATGAATATTCTTCTGCTAACTAGAAAACGATTTCACTCAATTGTTGCTAGATTTTTTACCTCTGAAAACATCGCGTTTCGAAATGTTAAAATCTGTGTTTGCCAGCTTCGAATTCGTGTTTATTGCGTTGCTTGTAAAGAGACTGTTTGAACGAAGCTTTGCACACCTAAGCATGCGGCTATTGTTGAACGTTGCTGCTCTTCGAAGCGTAATAGTACAGAGCCCGTGAAGCGACCATAAGGGAAGCGATGAAACGTCTCCATCGAGCAGGAGAAACTCGGCCAGCCCATTTTCTTGCGCCGCGCCCGAACGACACCCCCGCTTTTCTATTTTCCCTGGCGGCGTGCTTCGCTCGCTGCTCAATTTTATAGGCAGAGAGAATCGTAAATAAACGGGAGATACGTCGAGGGAAATGTTTAAGAGGGGACCATCTGGGAAAGAGGATCAAAGAGGAACAGCGACCCGATTCCTCGTCCAAGGGCTCGGCACTTATCGGTGCCTATGCACCTGCGAGCGCTTAGGTACGCTCGCGAAACACTCCTGCGAATATCGTGCACGAATGAAAATCCTGAGAGAGAAACGAGACACTCGGCGAAGTGACTGAACTTCAAAACTGACTTCATTTACCCTTAGGTGGTACGGTGACAGTTTCGTCACCTGGAAAGTGCGACAACTGTGTAATTCACGTTCCGAATTTTCAACTAAATTATCATTTGAACGTCGTAGCACACGATATATCTTATTGCTATATTACCTACATCTTCTTGTTCTTTTTCTTTGTGTTGGTTTCGAGGAGATTAGCTACAATGTTGGCCTAACTATGTCAAGTGATTCTACCCAATGTTTCTAGCCACTGCTAGACTGTTCAAATCTCTGTTACATGGTATAATGTCGAGTGACTAGTGGTTGACGGGAAAGTACAGAATTCCAGGTTTGCGAAATTGCCAAGCAATCAGAGAATCAACAACCGACTCGAACAAGTCCATGCTCAGTTAACAGACCGCTCCAGCTTGCATACGTTTCACGTGGATTTCCTGTGACTTTAAATTTCATTTCCACAGGGAGCTAAACTCCCTGACTCTCTCTCTCTCTCTCTTTCTCTGTTCTCTCCGACTTTTTCTCTCTCGTTTTCCTTCGGACCGATCGATGAAGGCATGTCCGGGTCAAAGGAGACCGTCTTATTCCGTTCAAGCGATCACCTTTCGCATTCTTAATTCGATCGAGCTCCAAGATCTCGATAATCGAACGCGGACGCTAGGTTGCTTCTCTTTGGCTCCGCAGTGCTTTTCCTGTTGTGATAACAAGCTCTCTTGGTCTGTCCACTAATTGAATCGATTCGAATGCTTCATGCCGAAGTTAAATTAAATTTGGAAAATGAATTATTGTTATAATCAATTGATAAATATCCTTGCAATGTATTCAGGTCTTTTTTGAATATGAAAATTGAATGAATTAAATGAATTGAATGATTGAATGAGATTGAATAAATTTAATAATAATGAGTTTGAATAATGAATTAAACACGATTAAACATGTTGCGTTTAATTATCTAACATATTTTATAACAATATCGATTTTTCTAATGGCACGTTACAGGCATTCAAAACAAAATTGCGCAATACTATATGTTAATCGTACCTGTATTTGTTTAGTTTCGCACGGTCCATTTTTATGTAAATTTTAGTTGAGACTTAGGTTAAAATTTTATGTCAAGATTTTTTGTCATATCTTCTTTTTGTTATATCAGTTATACTGTCAAAACTGTACACATTTGTAAAAAAGGACCTCGGTCCGTATATAATAATAATAATATGTGTAACAGAGACAATACTATAAGACAATAAATTTAGAAAATGGTGTGTAGCTTGCTTTCACCAGAAAATTCTCCTCGAAACCATTCTCCTTAAATTATACACGACGCTGCTTCTATTCGTAATTCGATGGAGCCTTCAGCAGAGCGGATTCCTATTCAATTTTGCTTTCTGCAAACTAGCCGACAGAGTAATTACAAATGTAATTTGCAGTTATGTTTAACAACGGATATTTGTACAGGTTTCCCCGTACAGATTCTGGATACGTAACTCGTGGATTTTATGTATTTACGAGTGAAACAGCAATAAAATTCTCGCGAAAGTAGGAATCTTAGAACTATTAAAGTTTAAAATAAATGTCTATTTAATTCGAATATATTTCTTGTTTCGAGATATTTAAAGAATAAAGATATCAACACTAAATGAATTGTTATACAGGGCGTCTCAACTGAAGGAGGCTTCAGCCTAAATATATATCTCCTTTATTTTTAATGGCACAAGAAAAATATTTATGGCATAATTTAAATGGTATCGAAGAAGGAATATCATAGAAGAACAATTTTTTTGTCCGGTCATTTTTTCATAGTTTTTTCAAGGTCATCGTTATTTTTTATTGGAAAAACCTATTTTTTATTTATTCCATCTTGTTTTTTCAGCCGCTATAAAAGATGGAATAAAAAAGAAAGTCTTCCCGATAAAAAAATAATGATGACCTTGCGGAAACTATGAGAAAATAACCGGCCAAAAGAAATTGTTCTTCTAGATATTCCTCTTTCGATACCATTTAAATTATGCCATAAATATTTTTTGTGCCATTAAAAATAAATGAGATATTTAGGTGGCCTCCTTCAACTGAGACACCCTGTATAATGTTGAAATATAATGTCTAAATGTAATGTTGAAATAACAAGCACTATCTGACAGTTAATTTTTGGCAATATCGTAAAAATTACATTGAATTAATTTCGTTTAAAATAAATGTCACGTGAAATAACTGATAAACTCGTTTTTTTTTTTAATTTTGATTTAGACCACTTTCATCATTATGGGCACATACGACATTTTCAAAGATGGTTCTGGATCGTTCCAAAAACTGAAATAAATCTTTATTCAATCGCTACATCTGGCAATCAATGCAGACAATTCTACAAGAAATTTCATAAAATCAGAAACGGAACATCAAACCCATATCCTCCCACACGTTCCAATTAGCGATTGGATTGGAAGTCGAAAGACAGATTCGTCCGGGATTTCCATAGGGATAACTGACAATGCACTTACCTCAGATGGTTTCCAGCATCGTTCCACAGTCCCCAGTTTGAAACGTACGAAGAAATAGCTCGACGAACGTGTTCCGATGCCGTTGCGCTGGTTCGAATGGTTCCGCGGTTCACCAGGAAAGAATTACGACTAAACAGAGGCACCGTAGACCGCGAGACGGAAATAAAGCCTGGGATCGGAACCATCGAGAGCGCACGGGCCCCTTTCGCTGAATTCCGATGACAATGGATAAGCGGAATAGTACTGGTTTCCACGGAAATAGGGTGGCTCGGCGAGCTCGAATTCATTTCGGCTCGAATTCGACGGATACCCCTTTTGTTTTCGATGGGGAACGAGTCGGTCGATCCATGGCTGACTCGATTCTCCATGATCGAAGTCCTCGATCCTTGACGGGAACGCCGCATACTGCTGTGAAACTATTTCCCACGACAATGGTATTTCGTTCGAACTACTGCGAGAAATAATATTCCGATGCAATGTTCCATTATTGCGAATGCACCCTTAATCCTCGTTGTGATATATCGTCTTTGATCACTAGACTGCGGATTCTTATGCAGAATAAAAATTATATCTGCATCAGTTGCAAGAACTTCTTTTTCTAATGTTTAACTTTTAATTACTCGCATACAGTACTTGCAATCTCAAAACATTAAATTTTAGCGTTTCAAGAGTAAACAAAGCTGCCGTCTACAGTAGCAAATATTCATTTTGCGTTGAAGTAGGTATTTTCTTGAATAAACTTTACGTTCCAGAGTCATATCAAGTTTCATGTAATAAAGAAATAAATACATCCAGGGACCAAAAATAACAGTTATTCTAAAATTTTCTACGATAAAAATCATTAATAAAAAGTTGATTATTATTGAAATTTAAGATGATGTACACAAAATATAAAGAAGAAAATTCGAAGAACAAAATGATTTAAAAATATCGATTTTTACACGTTTTGGTTACAAATAACAGTTATTAGTGTCGAAAAAATTAGATCCTACTCGATAATTGTTATCGATGAAGAAAAACTGTTTCGATTGCTCAAAGCAGTTATCAATGAGAGAAATTTGTTTCGATCGCGCTTATAGCAGTTATCAATGAGAGAAGTTCATTTCGATCACTCATAACATAACAGTTATCGATGAGAGAAATTTATTTCAATCACTCATAACAGTTATCGATGAGAGAAACTTATTTCAATCGCTCATAACTAGACTGCGGATTTTATGGATTTATGACAAAAACGAGTGGGTGTAATTTAAACATTAAAGATATCAGAAAAATTTGAAAATACATTTATATTATTTTCAAAACCTATTGAACATATTAAGAGAGAAAATAAATTTCTACGTCACTCCGATTTGTTGCAATCAAGGTGGATAATTTTTATTTTGCATAAAGATCCGCTGTCTACTAGTAACAGTTATCGATGATCGAATATCTTTTCACTTGTTCATGATAATTACTGATGAGAGAATTCATTTTGGTTGCTTATTTAATTATCCAGTTGTCTACTCTTTTTGGATGGAGCAAGCCTGTCAAATTCATTGAGAAGGTTTCGTACAACAAGACGAATCAACAGACCATAAGAACAACACAAAATCTGTTTTTGTTTGTCACATTAAATTTTGGTTGCAACACTTAATTTTACGAATAAAAAATTTATGGAATAATTGATTGTCTACCATTTGAATGGTGTACTATTTAATCATATTTATTACAAATTTCCTTCATCTGTTATGAGCGATCGAAATAAATTTATCTCATCGATAACTGTTATGTGAGCGATCGAAATAAATCTCTCTCATCTACAATTTAACTCTTATGAGTAACTGAAATAAACTTCTCCCATCGCGATAACCGTTATCAGTGATCGAAATAAATTTCTCTCATTGATAACTGTTATAAGTGATCGAAATGAATTTCTCTGAAATACTTGTTATTCCATGCTTACTGCGAAACGGCGGAGAAGGACGAAATGAGTCTGCGCTATTGTTCGTTTAATCCAGGTTTTATTATAAAATATATAGTAATGATAGATAACATTTATGCCACGTCGAATATTTACGTACTATATGTATACGCAGTATGTACAGTCGTTGAAGATTTACCGAAGTGAAAGGACACGGAAGAGCGCGGACAAGTTCCGTTGTCGACGCTCGCGACAGTCGCGTCGCTTTCGACGGGGTTCGTTTGCCTACAGAACCACGCCGATACTTTGGTGATCTGGAACTGCAATTTAGCTGTCCGTTCGCTGGAAAAGTCAACTTCCCAATTGCAACAATTATTGAATTTATACTGGCTCATAAATGTCAATTCTGTCTTCTTAAATGAAGATCGTTCTTCCACGTTGAAAGCTGGCAGTTCGAATTTCAAATGACAGTTTCTAATGTATTGAAAAATGCCACACAATTTTAAATTAATATATATTTATCGACGGTGCCAATAAAAGTGACTAGTTCGAGAGTTACACTTCTGATTATTCCGGAAAGCCAAGTTCCAGTTCCAGATCATCGTACAGCGTCCCGTTTCCACGGATATCATTAACAATTGTGCGTCGATAGTTCCCGCAATTATGCGAAACCAGCCTAGCACCGGTCCTCCGCATTCATTCTCGCTCGATTCGCTTCTAGAGACGACTTCCGTTGCGCAAAACGCATCCGGAAGCAGAACGGCGATCAACAAACCGTCCACGCACTTTGAATCGCGATCGAATGCTATACCATAACGAAATCAATCGGTGAACGACCGTACACGAAGTACCAATCAAATTTTACAGGTATTACCAGTAGAATTGAAATTCTTCTGAAGTTTTATTTTCCAGACACTGATGGCACAAGTGCATGTAATCGTCGATCTAACGACGACGTAAAAACGTGTACACATTCGTGTTACATCGAGCGGTGAAAATGTCCTGGGAAAACCGATAGATTCGCTGGGAACGCAGAAAATTGATAGAAAATCGGTTCGCGGTTGATTTCATAGGTACTTCGCACACAGTCGTTTTCCACGACGAGCTCGATCCTCCGCGGGAGGGTCTCGGATCGTCGATCTCGTTCCCAATCTCGTTCGATTCGCACTCCGAGATCATTCTCCCTACGTTCGCTTCGTGTTTATGGACACTCGACGCAATCGCAGGTCACGACACCGACGTCAGTTGATTTATTAAACACTGTGGTCGCGACACGGAGGCGATACGACCAGCATCGTCGTCGAGGCAACGGTTCTGCATTCTTTTTTTTTTCGCGCAATCCGAGGGTGCAGCAATTTCCATGCAAATGAGGTGGGAAGGGTCGAGAAACGGTTACAAATTCCCCATCGCGTCGAATCGAACTGCTACGAAAAACCGATCGTGGCTTCGCGTTTCTTCGGCCTCGTGGAAAATCAGTTTATTTGCTCCTATCGGACTTTGTACGTATATCTACAAAATTTCATATTGTCGCAGTTCTTTCTTCGAAAGGTATTCGCTAGAATTCAATGGCGTCGTGTTTTCCCGAAGAAAATCATTTTTGAGAATTTATCGTGGAAACGTATTTTTGTATTTATTAAGATGACCTGTTTTTGCAAGATTTCATCGATCCCAGAGAACATAGTTCGTCATGCCCGAAAATTTCGAAGCGATTTTTCGAGAGATCGAGGGAAATCGCTGGGAGCGAGGCCGCGTAAAGAAAAACCGGGTCCGAGACTGGTTAAATCGAATTCCGGGAGTTCGCTTCCGCTACCACCGAAACTACAGCTCGGAATGGACCGATCGATTTTCATTCGACGGCAAAACATTTTCCAGCGGAAAAACGGGAGACGAGAGAGATAGGGAGGAGAAACGGAGGAAAGTCGATCGTAATAATTTTCTCGGCGTTTACGTGCACGCTGTGATTCCGAGACGTAAGCGACGGTACACGGGGAGAAAAGAAATGCGAGAGACCAAAAAATCGCGGAGCACGGATTCGATTCGACTGGGATCGAATCGGGTCGAGGAAACGGACGAGTACTTGGTCCGATTGTTTCACGCCATGAATCCTCTTTTACACCGGTTACTTAAATCCCCAACGGTAAATCTCGGTGTCCCCGAGACTCGATTTCCTCCGGGAAAACTTTCGTACTGTGGTCCCAAAACGAGATTTACCTGTGCACAATCAATATACGTGAAGATGTCTTAATGTTTGTTAATCTCAATTCGTCATTCAGACATTTGAGATGTTTGTTAATCTCAATTCGTCATTCAGACATTTGAGATGTTTGTTAATCTCAATTCGTCATTCAGACATTTGAGATGTTTGTTAACCTCAATTCGTCATTCAGACAGTTGAGGTGTTTGTTAATCTGAATTCGTGAGTGAGACATTTGAGATGTGTTTGTTAATCTGAATTCGTCAGTGAGACATTTGAGATGTGTTTGTTAATCTGAATTCGTCAGTGAGACATTCGAGATGTTTGTTCATCTCAATTCGTCATCTTAAAAATACGCGCGACCCGGATATCGAAAAGTGCAACAGGCAGAACGCGTTCTCTCCGTCAACTGTTGACGACGCAGATCTGTGTACCTCGTCCGTTTCATAGCTCGCTAAAAGTTCACGGGCTTTACTTGACGGTGTCTAAGACAGGATTTTGACTGTAACGTTTATGGTCGAACGATAAAAGTAATAAGAGCGACCATAAAAGATGCTCAGGAACATCTTCCTTTGGCGTGAGCAGTAATAAAAAGACCGGGTTTATCCGCCCATTAATTTGTCTATATCCGTCGTTAATGAGTTTACGGGTCCATAATGCGATTGATGATAATGGCGAATGAACTGTAACGTTTGGTTATCCAGAAACATTTTCTCCACCATTTCTGAGCAACAGGAACGAAACAGAAATTTTCATACAGTCGAAGAAGAGTACAATTATTGAAGTTGAAGTAGAAAAAATTGTTATAGTCTTCATTCTTCTTTTCCAAAGAAGGAAAAGATCAGGATAAAACCAGCAAAATCTACAAGAATTTTCTGCTCGTCGAAAGATAAAATCAGTGTTGAACAATAACGTGTAAAGTAATGTCTGGTCTTTGCAAATGAATTTTATATGAAGGATTTAGCAGCTCGATCTAAATGCACCATAATCTCCAGGTGCAGCGTTCCGCATCGCTCGAAAGCGTGCACAGGACTTTCCCTCTGGATCTTTTTGGCCGTTTTTCTGCGTCCCTCCGTCACGGTGAATTTTCATTCGCGCGTTACATTCTTTTTTCGGTGTCGATCCGACAGCGGAGCTCGTCGAACCGCGACCAATTCAACGATGTCGCGCGACGCCGACGCCGACGCGTCGAAATCGATTCGCGAGAAACCGGTGGTGCGTGCAACCAGAACGAACCCTTTGGCTGTTGTTCGAACAGCGCGAATTTAGTCCGAACAATGCGATTTCATTCGCGAGGGTTTCCCTTTCAACGTTTTTCCGGGAACCGAGTCCCAAGAGTCGCCGCGCCCTTACAGCGTTCTCGCGTCGTCCGATGCGAGTCGTTCGATTGACGAACGAATCTTGACCTGGTACCGCCCAATTAGGGGAGCGCGGGAACCCGAAAGAATCGGGTTTCCCTAAAATTCCGAATTTCCCGTAGGAAATCCCATTCGAGAATGTTATTGCACAAACTCCCCCAAAAAATCGCCCGAAATCAAAGCGACTAATCTCTGCAATCAGAACCGTAAACTTTAAATGATTACAAATTCCATTTAACGTTGCGTTTGATAAGAGAAGTCGCATTCAACGCGAACAACATAAATTTTTATCTCCTACACACGAGCAACAGAAGATGCATCGAAACGCGCGCGGAAGCGTCAAAATGGCGCTTGCTGTACGCTTGAACGCTGCAACCAATTCAAAGTAATTAATGAATATTCGTTCGCGAAGTGCCATCATCGCTAGACCGTGGATTTGATGAATTTCTGATAAAAATGGCTCAGTCAAGCACACCGCGTTGTTACGTTGTCCTCGACTGATTAAAACCGTTCAAAGAGGACGTACACTTTCATTTAACATCTGTTCCATGCAATTGTTCTTTTGCAGAAAGATCCGCCAGCTAATGAGGTTTTCATCATTTTTATTTCCTGCACAGTTTCGAGTAACGACTGGGAACGAAGTGTGGATCGAAACGCACCGGTGTCTTTGATGCAATCTAGATTTACCATAAAAAGAGCAACGTTAAAATTGAAACCAGTACTCCCGCAAAATTCGCTGAAAACGGCTGCAGTGTAAACGCGTTAATTTCTCCGTGTCGCTTTCGCTCGGTAAATCGTCGGAAAATTTCTCGCGGTTCCTAGTGAGATGCGAATCGAGTCGCGGGAAATGATCGGAGAACCGTCCAGGCCGGTTAGGCTCGAGTTTCCATCCTAAGACAGTTTCCTCTCGCAACTCGGGCGAAACTGGCGTTCGAGTTTAAGTCCCTCGATAGGAATTAATCGAGGAGTCGTTATGCCAGAAGCGCGGGCGTTACGTCTAATTCGTAATTGAATCTATTATCCTCGCTACCAAGTCGAGAAACTCGTAACGCGAAACGATTCGATTCGGGGGGGGAGGGGAGGGGCGAGCCGATTCGATTCGATTCGCGAGTCGCGCGCGCACACGAGCAAAGAGGAAGAGCTCGACACGGTCGGTTAACGAATTAAACTCGACCCGGTTCGCGTTCCATCGTTCGACGATTATCGATGGCCAGATCCCGGAGACCGTTTTTTATCGAAGATGTTCCCTCCGGCGCGTGGAATTACAGCCGGAAATCGGTTCGCGATCGTCGGAACCGTTGAGTTTTAACCCCATAGTTTCCGAGTGCAATTTTTACTTTGCATCCAACCGTTTGTTTAAGTTTCAATCATGAATGGAACCATGAATTGACGCGTGAACTAGAGATCGTGGTTTTGTATTAATAACTAGACTGCGAATTTTATGCATTTATGACAGTACAGTTTAAAGCAGTGGACATATTAAAATGATTTAAGGACATCAGTGTAATAGTTTCAGCTTAATGAAGATTTTTTATGTAGCTCTCCTGTGTCTTGCAATGAACGCAAACATTTTTTATTTTGCATAAACATCCGCAGTCTATTAATAACACGCGTGCATACGTGGCGTTTTAAGTACACGTGTTAGTACGCATTAATGCATCCTCATTTTAATTCGTATAATTTTTAGAACATTGACTCACAAATTCTGCGGTTGTTCGTACAACAATAAATTCAAACATAATTTTTAACAATGGGATTAAATGAGATTGCCGAATCTTTCGGCAGACGTTCGAAATTTAATTACAACTCAAAGCCTGCAGTGAGAATTGTAGAGCCTGCAAGAAAATACTTAAACGTACTAGCAACAGCAGTTGCTCCGGAATGGTGTTTTCAAACAGCTAAGAACATTGTTATTCCACAAGAGATCGTTTGTTGTCAGAACATTAAAACATATCCGATTCTTCTCTAATAAACTGGAGAGAGTGGCTTTCAAATTAATTTTTGTATCTATTTTAAATACCCATATTTTGCTTCAGAAAATTAGTAACTGAATTGAAATGCGGATACGTTGACACACGTGTATTTAAGTATACCTGAAATTAAATTATCAATTAAAATTAAAGTATAAATTCCAGCGTGGACTGAAAAATGGGTTGAACTATGAATTGAAGTATAGATTGAAACTGTAACTCCCCAGATCGGCCAGCAGCCACGGCAGGGAAACTATGGTAGTGTTTGCTATGTTCTTTCCCGGAAGAATCCACCGGTAGCGTTCGTCTCGCATATTTATTTCTCCGAAAAGGAGACGAAATGTATCGTTGGCGACAATCTCATCCCGCTACGCTACACACGAAAACGTTCATCTATGAGTGGAGAAAGAGAGGATCATCGAGGATAGGAGAGATAGGAAAAAGGAGAGAGGAACCGGCCAGCCAGCCGGCCAGGAAGCACGGTCTGCAGATCGTCAGGATCAGCAGACGGTCACGAATGACAGAGTGGTCTTCTTCGGCGAAGCGTACGCGTCAATCGATTGCGAGTATCTCGATTGTCAAATGCGCAGCGGATCAGTGCGAGGGTTCGACGGTTTGTGTCGCGCGGCGCAGAAGCTCAGCCCGAAGCACAACATCAGCAACGCCACCGAGCTGATCAGCAAGTGGCTCGACCAGGACACCGAACACTTTCCTGAAACAGATCGACGTCGGAGTATTCGACCGAACGAATAGAAACTCGCTCACAGACTCGCCTAGAAAAACGTGAAATTCTCGAACGCGACAATTCAAGAATTCAGTAGACTGCGGATTTGATGCATTTGAAACAAAAAGTAAGGATGGGATTAAGTACCTCGCAAACAGGTTCGAACTTTGATTGATTGAATTCGAACTCTCTATAAGTACTTCGAAAAACAGAAATAGTACTCCTAAGTATACTCGAACCTTTGCCAGACAGTATGGAACCTTTTACAAATATTTTGGTAAACGGAAATAATACTTACAAATATATATTCGAATCTTGGTCGAACAGATTCGAAACTTTTATGAATATCGTACCGGAAATTCTCTGATTTTTCTAATCATTATATTTTTTACCTTTAAAATCAATTATGTTGTACTCTAATGATCAAGACCAGGGGTTAATGAACGCGAGAAAATAAATCAAATTAATAATAGAAAAGTGTTGAACCTGTTTGGTTTGTTGCTCTATGAGTAGAATTACCCGTGTAAATATCTTCGAGTTTGCTACCTGGTCCACATAAGGCCAAATAATTAAATTACGACGACAAAAATAGACATACAAATTTTCTGTGAACTAATGACAAATACCATCATAACGTACTCTAAGATACAACCCACAATGTAGCGTGAGAATTTTTTTGTTAACGCAACACAGTAGTTGGTGCGCGTGTGCAAAGTGAAGTTAATTGCGCCAGAATTGTTGTTCATCCTATTTTCTTCAATTTAAATTCGCCAAGTTTTCTACATGGATATTGAAACGTCAGGTGTGTACTTTCATCTGCAATTATTGTTAACACAAAGGTAAGTTGTACATACTGTTAATATACTACGTTCTATGAAATACTATTTTTGTTGAGAAAATATTTATATGCTTACTTTAGCTAGAGTTATACAGAAAGTTCCGAATAGTACACCGATTTTTTTTACTAGTTCGAAAAAATGTCTTATAACTAATAGAAAAAATAAAAAAATGAGTCCCATTCTTTGACCATTCGATCAATAGAGCAGATTGTTCACAGGTAGTAAACGCTAAGATTGCCTACTTTCTGTAGCAATGGTAATGAGAGCAACGATGATCAGGAGCTTGATGATGATGATGATGATGGCGATAACAATGAGGATATAGAATAATATTCTTATTTGATATTATATCTCACTAATCAAACTACAGAAATAATTTAGTGTGAAATTGTTTTTCTTTTAATTAGAATACTATGAACCCTTGACCCCAATTAACCCTAAGTAGCTACTTTTCCGAAGATTAAGTAGTCTTCTTATAAGCATTTCTATATAACCAAAATAACAAATAAAATCTTATTTTATATTTTTGTCGTCGTAAATTGTTAATTTGACCTTATGTGCGGTTCGCCGAGAGCCTACAAAACGGTCTGGCCGTTTCCAAAAAAAGTTTGCCGACCCTGATCCAGACAATGGAACAGTACTCACCGAGATTGTACACGTTAGCACCCTTCCCGCAGGACTCCCGCACTTCTCTGTTGTCCCATCCTATGGGATACATCACCAGGCCACCGCATATCATCGCTGCTGTAACGAGAAAATGACAGCGCCGTTGTCGGCGGTTTAAATCTCGTGCCTTCATATTCTCAGATGTTCGCGTCTCTAAAACCCCGTTCAGACGCGGCGGAAACCGCGCGGATTTTATTTACATTAGCGTCTTCGTATTCGTTCTCACACGTGTCCGCACGGTTGAACAAACGAAAACAAAAATTGTCTTCATATTCGTTCGCAAAAATACCCTTACTTTTAGTTTGTAGAGGTCACTTGCCCTGTATACTTTGGTTTTGTTTGTACCTAATGTTGTAATAAATCTCCGATGCGATTTACTCAACAAAAAAAATATTCGTTCGTACGTGTTCGCGCGGACCAAAAATCCAAAACAAAAATTGCGCGGTTTCCGCCGTGTTTGAACGAACTCTAATAGTCCCGTTCATAAATTGAAACGTCTAGGAATTGTACAGTATGTCCAGGAAATATGCGAGCTGACAAAAACATGTATATTTAAAAAAATAAGAGACATCAATTACGTGTTTTACATTTCCCGGCTAGAAACGATCGAGAGAAAGACTAATATCGCGGTTTTGTCCGAGAAATTCGATCGCGAGAATCGTGGACAGAGGTCCAGAGCGAGGGGGATGAACGCTGTTATGTTTTCCAAGCTAATAAATAAATTAGACTCGTCACGCGGTTTCCCGTGAGTTCGTTAATAACAGCGGCGAAGGAGAACCGAGCTCGGTGAAAACCTATTTTAAAAGCGATAACCCCGGAGCGTCGCGTCGCGTCGCGTCGAGCGCCGAGCGACAAGCGACAAGAGACGAACGACGAACGACGCCGGAGAAAATGGAACGTGTCAACGTTTGAAAGAAGAATGATATTCGAGTAATATCCATTTTCTTTGTGGACTGTTTGCTGTCTAGCTGCTCCCACGACGCGACGTGCGATGCGAAACGATGCGAACAGACTCGTTCCCTATCCATTGCTTCGCAAACACCAGACGTTCCTATTAAAGCTTTCCGCTCGTCCTACGGATCTCAAAAGTTTTAACGACGTCCCACATTCTATAGAGACAGCCGATTGGTCGCACACGCTAATTTTACCGTATTCAATCGATTCCTAATCGCAATCGACGATACGCGCTCAAACTCTCTGTTCTGAAAAACCTTCAGCCTTTAATGAACTTCTGAATCAATTGCCATACGAATTAATCAGAAAACTTCATTCTTTCAACCCTCCATACCACGGGATTTAATTAAAAATTTAGTTACGATTTATTGGATTGCTTTGACATAATTAGCTAATACTAGAACCACCGAGCACCAACGGGAACATTTTTTTACCATTTTGAATAAGTTTCATGACGTTTTGTTTTATGATCTTTTCTCTCGTGGAGTTTCTGTTATTTATTAGCAGAAAATTGAATTACATGACTTTTTATAATTTCATTTGAAATGAAATTTACACCGCGTAGGAAATGTTGACGAAAGCGAAAAATGGTAATCCGACACGAAAAACGAAATTATTTTCCGAACGACCTGATAATAATGACAAAATTGCATTTGTTTAAATATTCGTATAAGTTTTGTTTAAATATATACTTCGATAGAGAAGTTCGCTAAAGAAATTTCTCAGAAAGGCATATTTATAATTTGAATATTTCTAAAAGAACGAAACAAGAGCAAGTCCAAGAATTTCATATTTATAATTGGAACCGTGAAAAACTGTATATTTTATACATTTGAAAATGTGAGAATTTAAAGACAGTCTTTGAGACTACACATCACCGTCAATCTTACCAGCCCATTCTGTTTACTTTTCCCAGTACGTAAGACTTTGATGTATGGCTCAGTTCTTTCATATTGAAAATAGTTTGAAAAACCCTTTCGCTACAGTGAAGGATCAACTGAATCGCTGAAATCAGCGGATGAGAGTTAAACCGCAGCTTTTATCAATTAATATAAAACTGCAGCGCTTCGTGCGCACAAATGCGTCGATCGGCTTTGTTTGGCGTGTTTGTGATTATTCGCTTTTACGATCGCACGATATCGAAACATTCTACACGTCCACAGCACGATTCGCGAGTGGTTGTCCGTGACACTTGAATTTTCGTTGGTTTTTTGGGAAATCGACGGGCGGCGCGGGAATAAAACGCGTAAGGACAAAGAATTCGCAAACAGAGATCGTAAAGAATAACAACGAAGTGAAAAAATTGAATTGACCATTTTAATGAATACTGGAAAGTTGAAATTTCAAAATATTTGTGTTTCGCTCCTATTTCTTGCAAAAAACGTAACGTTCACTTTATGTGTAAAAATTTTGTTTTAAACGAATCCTTCTAACATTTCGAAAAACCTCAAGTCGTTTGGTTCAATTTTTAAAAAATTGTTATTAGACAGCGGATCTTTAGGCAAAATAACAATTTTCCGCTTGAATTGTAACAAGCTGGAATGAAATAGAAATGTATTTTCAACAATATTTATTATTCCAAGAGTATTTTCAAATTCTTCTAATGTTTTCACCGTTTCAAATTGCATCTACCCATTTTTGTAATAAATGCATAAAATGCGCTGTCCAGTTATTATCCATGTTGTGACCGACGTTGGAGTCGACGTGTTAAAAAACGAAACATGGGACAGGTTTGATACTCACCAGCGAGCAACTGCAGTCCACCGAGCACTCTCGTGTGCCTCGGCGTTTTCAAAATATGCGGCAGAAAGCTGGAAGCAGCTGCCAACAAGGTGAGAGCACCGATCACAGCGATCGCCACGCCGATTCCCATCGTGACAGTGCTCGCCTGCCACCAGGCGCTTGGTATGTCCCAGAAACTGGAATCAAACCCGGAGAGAGTGGCTTTAAAACGGGGTCCCGTTCATGGGATTCCGCGAATAATTGAATGTCGCTCGCGTACCGAACACACCCTCCAAGGGGGAAACGTAACTCGTAACTCGCAACTCGAAATTAAATCGAAACTCCATTATGGAACACATCCGGACCGTTTGGGCCGCTCGTTAATTCCATTTCCCCCTTTCGCCAACTATCTGCAAACTCGAAATCTAAGAACTATCTCTTTAATGTTTCTTTTGAGATTAAATTCTGTCCGAGAGAATTCTCATAAGTAAGTAGATGAAATTAATTACGTGCTCCATAAAATTATAGTGTTTCTTATATGTTCTAAATAAGTTGAACGGTAAACCTTACGTTTAGGGGAGGCAGCTACGATGACCTTGACCTTGACATATGTTATTGAGGACAACATTCTGAACAACTTTTGTCATTACAACTACCCGGCGCTCGCTCTTAGTTTTCGAGATATTTGCGAAAAACTATTGCAAATACTGTATTGAATTTTACGTATTCCCTCATGCTCCGTGGCAACGTAAGCAGTTCCGGGGCGCATCTGTTTATTTTCTGTTTATAAACACATTGTGGGGATCAGAACAGAGTGTCACTCTATATAGGGTGAGCTTTCAATTTTGAAAGACTACTTCTGGATTTTCGCATGCGTGGTCGGGCCGTCGGGCCGGCCGGCCCTCTCCGCCCCCCACCGCCTAACCCTAACTAATTCTGATCGCATAATTTTTGCATTCTATATAGCCTTCATACAGAATTTGAACCAGTCATGAAAAAATCATGCAATCAGAATTAGTTAGGGTTAGGTGGCGGGGGGGGGGCGGAGAGGGCCGGCCCGACCACGCCTACGAAATTGTGAATATTTCGAAAACTATCTATCTCAAAATGAGAATTTTATTCAGCATTTAAATGGTGTAATGGATACATAGAATTCATTATTTCGAAAAAAGCACCAATGCGTTTATCAAAATTGTACGTTCTTTTAAATAAAAATTCGGCAATATAATTAGTATAATGATAGTCACGCGTATGCCATAGCGAGGAATGCTGGCTCTCAGATCTCTCCACAATCTTTCAATATTTTGTATATGAACTCCAGTTTGAGGATCAACAAAATTAGACGAATGATTCACTGTTTTATGTATATAATTTTCATTCGCCAGATGTTTATTTATCTAAGGTGTAGCTCATTCGAAACTATGGCAGCCTTATGTTGCCACGGACCGTGGAAGAATACGTAAAATTCAATACAGTATTAGCAATAGTTTTTTCCCAAATATCTCGAAAACTAAGAGCGAGCGCCGGGTAGTTGTAATGACAAAAGTTGTTTAGAATGTTGTCCTCGACAACATATGTCAAGGTCAAGGTCATCGGAGCTGCCTCCCCTAAACGTAAGTTTTACCGTGGATAAAATGAATCACGCGCGTGTTGAATAAAATTATAGTGTTCCTAATCTGTTCAAAATATGATCTGATAAATCAACACCACCACATCATTCCAAGGCAAGCGGTTGTACTAAAAAGCTCCAAAAGCGAAAACTACGTTACGGTGGATACTAATACTTTACAATAAGATCATAATAACCAAGTGTATCCGAAATTTCAAATCATTTTAAAAAAAGTTTACCCAACTTCGATTTCACCAATCCAAATCCTCAATTACCCGAACCGAAGCCGGTGAATGCAGGTAGGTTTGAAACTGCGTTGTATCTCAATTCTAATCTTTAAATTAAACTATTCATCTTTCAAACGTCCACCTTAGGACGTAACATCTAAATGAAAAGTCGAAATCTAAGAACCATCCCTTCAATGTTCCTTTTCAAATCTAATTCTCCTGTGAGAATTCTCATACACGCATACAATGAAATTATAGTGTTCCTCGTCTGTTCCAAATAAGTTGAAAGAACGACCTATTGGACCATAAACGAACTACATAATTTTATAACAAGTTCTGAATGAAAAGAGAGAGAGAGAGCCGCGCAAAGGGTTGAAGCAAAGGAAAAATTTTATGGCGAGTATTTCGACGAAACTTGTCGCTGTGCGTCGTCCAGAATATGGAAGGGTTTCCATGTTTACGCGGTGTGGAGGATCGCGGCGACACAAAGACCGTTTCCGTGTTCCCGGCGTTCGTTGCTCCACATTCCATTAGAACGGTCGAAAGCGGCTCGAAGCGGGCCGAAGCGGGTGGAAACGGATAGAAGCGAGTACACACGTATACATGAAAGCGCGCGCACATGCATCGTGTATACGGGTCGCGCGAAAAAAGCGGCCGTGCATCGCGGAAACGGCTCCGAACTACTTTTAATTAACGAGCTTCGAACGAAATTCGAGCGAATGGGAAAATCCGGTCGCCCACCGACGTCCGCGTTTCCGATTACACGAGTCGCGTCCCGTCGATACAAGCTCGAATCGAGACTTTCCGAACATCGTTTCCCGGTGTGACGCTTCGGTCAGGTCGCAGCAAATATCTGGTAACTTTGTGCCATCGCCTATTGCTGATGCTGATGCTATTGCTGATGCTGATGCTTGCGGGACCATTACCGGGCCATTAGAAGAATACGATGTGTCGAGACGCTCTTCGAGAGCCATCGCGATTCCTCACCGATTCCCGCGGAGAGTCGCCTAGTGCGAAACCGTGTTCCAGAATGAAAATATCGAATTACGATGCTTCGTGCACTGTACAGGAGGCTCATAGTGTGCGAGATGGGAATGATTGTTGTTTAGATGGTGGGTGAGCGACCTCTCTTGCTATTGTGTGGCTCGATTTATTTACCAATTTTTTAAAATGCATTTTTCAAGCTACTTCTCATGTAACTATCTTAGTCTTTGCGAAAATGAAAATACCGAATTGCGATGCTTGGTGCACTGTGTAGGAGGCTCATAATGCACGAGATGGGTACGTTTGCTGTTTAGATGGTGGATTGGGGACCTCTCTTGCTACTGTGTGGCTCGATTTATTAGGTGTGCAAATAAGTTCTTTCCCCTTTTTCTCCAAATTAAAGATTTTATTACATTTTACGTACATAAAATGTAATAAAATCTTGTCTGGTGACCCCCAATCTCTTTCTGCCAATTCTCCTTGCGTCTGGATTTTCGTTGAGCAATTCCTCTAACTCACCGTCACCAAACTTTCTCGGCGCACCTGAAGGATCGTCGTCTTCCAAATTAAAATTACCGGTTTTAAATCTTTGGTACCACTTTCGCATTTGCACAAACCATTTCAGTAGCTTCAACAGCTGATTTCCTAAGCTGAAATGCAAAGAATAAGTAGTGGCGCAAATGATGCTTCTCGCACCCCATATTGCTTGAAATTGTTGCATAGGACTTGAAACTTTTAGAGTGCTCGTCGTGACGCTTCATAAAACTAAAAGAACGCTCTTTCAGATGGCGCCAAAAGCGGGACAGAAGTTATGATCGTAGAAAAAAGGGGGAAGGAACTTATTTGCACACCTAATATTTACCAATTTTTTAAAATGCATTTTTCAAGCTACGTCTCATGTAACTTCTTAGTCTTCGCGAAAATGAAGAAGATCGATTACTTGTCTAGGGGAACCACTTCTGCTATTGCGCAGTTGATAGTGTTTAGAAACAATCGCAGATGTATTTAACAGAATTGTTTAGAATAATTCTTCTCAATGATGAAAATTTGCAGACTTTTGTCCAGAAAGCAAGTTATCCCCGCTTGCAACATGTGCGTCTTATTTTCGCGACCAAATTATCCGACCTCGTAACCATTCCCTGCGACGACGAAATTTCGTCTGTTGGCTTAAAGAGGACAGGTGCCTCTTCGAAAATCAAGTTTTTTATCGCAAATTTCCATAAATTAATGTTTCAGAGACCACGAGGTCTGCCTCGAAGAACAAACTGATTTTTAATGCAACAAGCTAATAAAAAAGTTAGTGAACTGCTGTACTATGTATTCTGAAAATAATTAAATTAACTTTGAAAATCCCGAGTCCATTACTAAGTAAAACATACGTGTTCAAACTTCGACTGCACACTTTTTCTATAATACACTCTTCGAAACGAAACTGTACAATAACTCGAGCGCCGATCAATCAATTTGCTGGAAACTTCGCAGACAGGTTCTTAATTAGACTCCACATAAACTAACGAAGTTAACAATATCTTTATTTTAAGACTTGCAGGATTCCTCTTTTACAAGTCCTCCAACCCTTTGCAGTCGGAGCTATTTTAACTCGGAAATTAGACATTTCTTCCGGCCTAGAATAATTCCATTGGTAGTTAATTGGTTAGTTAATAATTTCATTATTTAACCCCTTGCCCTACAATACCGTGTCAGACTCGTGATGAAGATTCTGAACAGGGTCTAATAAATACGTATGTTATTAATTTCCCTTAAGCCGAGATGAAATTCTATTTTGGCTTTGTTAATGTATATAGTTAATGGCGAACATGTAGGCATACAATAGATATAAATTTTCTTCCTTCTTAGTAAATTACAAACTACAAAAAAAATTCTAATCACTGAAACCGTAAAATAAATCGTAGAGCAAGGGGTCGATTATGTAAACAATATTGTGAACAATGGTACAGCAATTTGCAGTGGTAACTCCGAGTCACCCCTCGACTGCAAAAGGTTAACAGCTTGACAGCACTATAATCTTTTGAGTTAACTTGATTTCACCATTACCATTACTCAAGGTATTACCCATTTAGCATGCTAAATAAAAGTTCAAATAAAGCTAAACACCAGCAACAGTGTTCAACTCCGTGTTTCCTGTGTATCGGCTTTTAAATTTGATTCTCCAGCTCACCCATACAGCGGGCAGTATTTACGAGAATTTCGTGCGCGTCGGAGAACAACTGCGTTCCATTCAACGCTATTCACACGGAGTACCGTTCAAACAAACTGCGATAATTCGATAATATATATGTATGTATTCGCGCGAGGAAAGTGTGTTTCCTTCTTTGTTTGCCGCGCTGCAGTTCACTGTGATCGTGCCGCGTACAGCACGTTGTTTGCTATAATAATAATAATAATAATGATAATAATTTATTAACGGTAGTCTCCTGATGCCTGGGAGAAGTAATTAACAAGAAAGTACCGGAAATACTGTGGCGCTTATAATAAAAGCAAACATGAAAGGAAAATCTGAATGGAATAAAATAACCAATAAAATCATCAGTCCATATTGAGTTTGCAGCCGACGATGGAAAGCCACTTGTTTGTTTAATGCTCGTGTATCAGCAAAAATGTTGCTGCGACGCCAGGTAACGTTATAATCACTGCTTCTATAGATGCCACTCGTACATTTTTATTCCTCGAGCGTAAATTCATTCCAATGTGGACATACCGGCAATATCAATACTCTTTCTACTAGGAAATGATTAATACTAATAATACTGATATATAATAAAATAAGTAGATTGCGGATTTGATGTGTTTATGGAAAAATTGAGCGGACGAAATTTTTAAAACAGTCACGTGATTACCACCTTCTAAGTTTTCACTACAAGCACAGATAAAAAATTAAAAAATCCTGACCTTCACTTTTACCTTCTCAATTGCGCGATCAATAACAATAAAAAAAAATTATTCACACATTAGCTAGTAAACTAATGCTTCTAACGTCTCAAAAGACTCAAGCTGTGGGGATAAATTTTGAAAACTTTATTCATTTTTAAAAGCTATACGAATACTTTGTGCCCCACTGTATATTACACAGTATGTCCGGAAAGTAACGGAACTTTTTAAATAACAAAAAACAATTAGTTATTTTGCCGAAATCATTCCTCTTTATTCAAAATACATCCCTTCCGCATCAAGTCACCGCTGGACACGTTCAAGCAATGCCAGCATAGATTTTTTAATTTAATTTTGCGGAATCGCCTCAATGACCTCCGTCACGGCACTTTGGACTTGTCATAACATTGTCATAAAACGTTCCTTTCATGGCCAGTTTGAGTTTTGGGAACAGGAAATAGCCACACGGTGATAAATCAGACGAATACGGAGGATGTTGGAGCACACAGATTTGTTTTTTCGTCAAAAATTCACGAACAATGATGGTCCTGTGAGACGGTACATTATTGCGCAACACCAACCAACTTCGCGGCGCTCGATATTCGGGCCTCTCTCATTCGAACGATTCTCTTCCACAAAACCGAGATTGGGTAGACTATAATCGTCTAAATTTTAAAAAATACTGGTGACTTTCATATAATTGTACGCACCTTAAAGAACTGTATAATCGCAGAATCTCTAATAGGCTGCATTTGAAATAATTTATATGCATTTAGCATTCAGTATTCTTTAATGAAAAATTGACGGATAAGCCCTTTATATATACTCTTTGTACACAATTCTAGTCTATAAGTTATAGTATTAAGTTATTTATTTTCATTTTTTTTTAGTAGTTATCAAGAATGTCTGAGGGTTTTCGCATTGCATTCAGAGCATGCGTTTTCCACAAAACTCATATATGTATGTACTATAGAACTAACCAAATCCTGTTATAAATATTTATATGTTTAAACCAATTCTTATGTAATAATATTGTTTATCTTGGAGTATTGTATACGTACAATCAACTAAATACTAAACACAATAGCGAATGGTCTTCTTTCAGTATGTTTATCAAGGTATCAATTAATTATGTAATATAATGTACAATTATAAACCAATAAACATATTTATAAAAAAAGAAAATTCTCTTCCACAAACGCTCCATATAACACCCAGATAATATTCACCATTGACATTTTGAATCTGTGGAACGAATTCCCGATCATTTCACGCAATTTTTCCACCAACTCGTCGCGATTTTTCTTTTTTGGCCGGCCTGGATTTGGATCGTCTTCCAAAGTATCACGACCAGGGACCCTAACTGTTATAACCAAAAAGAAAAAAAGTCATGGAATATCACAAGTATTTCATCGACTAAAATCTTATTGGTTACAAATAAGGATTATAAGTAACCGAAAATTTTTTCTCTTGTTGGCAAATGTTAGCGTTGAGAGAAATTCATTTCGATCACTTATAACGGTTATCAATGAGAGGAATTTATTTCGATCGCGCGCTCATAACAGTTATCGATGAGAGAAGTTTTTTCGGTCGCTCATAACAGTTGTCGATGAGAAGAATTTATTTCGATCGCCCATAACAGTTATCGATGGAGAAATTTATTTCGATTTTTCATAACAGTTATCGGTACGAGAAATTTATTTCGATCGCTCATAACAATTATCGATGATAGAAATTTATTTCGATCGCTCGTAACAGTTATCAATTAGAGAAGTTATTGATGAAGGAAATTTGTAATAGTTATTATTAAATAGTACAACTTTTAAATGGTAGACAATCAATTATTTCATAAATTTTTTATCCATAAAATTAATTGCTACAATCAAAATTTAATGCGACAAACATGAGTTTTTCCAAATTTTCTCCTGACAAATTACAAAGCAAATCATCTAGCATTCATTTTAGAGCAGAAAAGGCTCGTTCAGCGCTAACCTGAGTTGCGGGCACAGCATGAATTATGCACGCTAGTTTTAATAAATACGGGAGTCTATATTTCTGATTTTCCCAGTAATCCATAATATTTTCGTCTATATCGATACGTTTTTTCCGATAGTTTTCAATTTCAACGTATGCCTTACTAATTTCGGGGCAACTCATATTGCCCAATTCATCGTCCGAGGAGGACGAATCCACTTCCATTGCTCTTATAGAATTTTGCAAGGAAATCCGTGTATGAGTGGAACAGAGTCGTCCGTGAACAAAGACAGTCAACAAACAGATTTTGTGTTGTTCTTATGGTCTGTTGATTCGTCTTGTTATAATGAAACTTCTCAATGAATTTTACAGGCTTATTCTATCCGAAAAAGAGTAGACGATTCAGTAATTAAATAAGCAACCAAAATGATCTTTCTCATCAATAATTATTATGTGAACAAGTGAAAAGAAATTCGATAATTGATAACTGTTATGAGCAATCGAAATAAATTACTCTCATTGATAACTGTTATGAGTGATCGAAATGAACTTCTCTCATCGATAACTGCTTTAAGCAATCGAAACATTTCTTCATCAATAACAGTTGTCAGGGAGGATCCAATTTTTTGGACAGTTATTAGTAACTGCTACTTACTTGTAACCAAAAAGTATAAAAATCGATATTTTGTTCTTCGAATTTTTTTCTTTATATTTTGTGTAGATTACCTTAAATATCAATAATTATCAACTTTTTATTAATGATTTTTATCGTAGAAAATTTTAGAATAACTGTTATTTTTGGTCCCTGATCACGGCCGTCCTTGAATCGCTTATATCATTCGAACACACGTGTACGGGATAAGCAACCATCACCATAAACTTTTCTCATCAATTCAAATGTTTCTTCAAATGTTTACCGAGCTTGAAACAAAATTTAATATTTGCTATTTGTTTCATCGTGTTTTTGTGACGAGGAGACTAAAGGTACTATCACTTTATGCGCTATCACTTGACAATCCGTTGATCGATTGCAGTGATCGTGGTCTTGTTTTGTAGAGGAAAGTTACATCTTTCAAGTTATGTTTTGTTTCAATAGACGGCGTTAGTAGTTTGCTTTAAATGAAAGAAATTCCGTTACTTTCCGGGCATATACTGTGTATTTCCAGCTGTAGAAAATTTTTGGAAGAAACAAGATATTTTTATTTGGCTCCTGATAATTCTGATCGATACAAACAACAAGGGTTAATTATTCAATAATCAAGGTTCACGATGCATTCGCTATCCATTCACAATGAAATTGCCGGAAGGGGCGAACGAGGGGTTAAAACAACGTTGACGCGCCGTTCCAAAACAAAGATTTACCTTTCCACGAGCGTGTCAATTTGTCAACTTCCGGCTAACTAAGAATCCAATCTGCGGTGCTCGGATTAAACCGCGCACGGTTTGAGAACACAGTGAAACGGCGTCGTGGTCGCGTTCCCGTTCGTAAGGCGCCACTCTTGGACGTAGTAACGAGGCCAGGGGAACTTAAAGCACGACTATACATAAGTACAGAGACCCCGGATACAGGAAGTTTCCAGGCTCGTGCTTATCGAGATGACTACAAATTTGATAGCGCCGGTCTCGAGGCGATGCGAGGCACGATCCTCGTCTGAAAGCGATCGAGGGAAAAGTTCGACCGTTACGTACGCGTATCTCCGATGGCGTCTCGAAGTCCCCATGGATCGAGATCCATCGCTGTGTCCTTACTTCTCGGACATTAACATCTTTATCTACCCTTGTTTAACCCGATGATCCCGATCATGGCCGCCGATCCGCTTCGAGCGAATTTAGAAAAGCAATTTTAGCTAATGCGCACCAGAGAACCACGTTTACTGGAATTTTGTAGGGTTTTCGGTATGATTTTTACAAATGAATTTCCTCAATGCGGATGAAATGACGATGGCATCACAATTTTTTATGAGAAAGATAGAAACTTTGTGCAAAAGTCCTTCTCTAACACCAAAATAAATATTTATTATGATTTTTACAAATGATATTCCTCAATGCGGATGCAATGATGATGGCATTAGTATTTTTTATGAGAAAGATATAAACTTTGTGCAAAATAAAAGCTGTATTCATCAATCGCAACAAGAGTGCAGTAGAGTCTTTCTCTCTCTCTAACATCAAAATAAATATTTATTCTGATTTTTGCAAATGATTTTCCTCAATGCGGATGCAATGACGATGGCATCAGAATTTTTTATGAGAAAGATATAAACTTTGTGCAAAAAAAAAACTGTATTCATCAACCGCAACAAGAGTGGAATAGAGGCCTTTTCTCCAACACTAAAATAAATATTTATTCGCTGAATTAATGAAACTCGCGCTTATTGCCCTAGATCACGAAAAATTAAAACAGACTAAAAAAGCGTTTCCATGTAGAGAAGCATGTTCGAAATATTTTCCACTAGAATTGAAACCATCGACGCACGAAAAATATTCCAGCTAATTCGATTTCACAAAGCAAGTATCAATTGACACAGAAGTCGTGTGAGGGGGTAGTACACCGGTGTGTGTACACGGATATAGGGGTTGGCTACGTACCTGGAATACCTGGCGCACTCGTAAACTATTTCGGGTGCGGTGTTCGGCGCCCTTATTCGTGGATAGTTGCACCGTCGAAAGGAACTAAAATACGCGTCCGCTTTTCCCAACAGTCGTCCCTGAAATGCAAAACACACGTCTACAGAACGAGGCAGGAGAACAAAGCCTTCGACGACGATGTGCGGGCTAGTGCAGGGGAGATGCAACGTTGCAACGGGAATGGTTCGAGGGATGGTAGAGAGTGGAGAGTTTCAACGTTTCGGATCCTCTTTCGTGGATTCCAACCAGAGCTTTGGGACCGCAAGAGGTTAAACATCGCTCCGGAAGTAAGTATACTACTAATTTCACGGCGAAACCGTTTGCGTCCGAACAGTTTTCGCCTCGACTCACCCTTTGAGCCTGGTCAACAACTTTTCGACGGCCAATTGAACGTCAAGTTGATCGAGATACCGAAGCCTCGCTTGCACCCTGCACAGAAGACCTCTGCGAGGTCTCGTACGAGGTCGACGAGCTTTTTTCCCTCCCACCGATTAGAACCGGAAACAACAATCGTTGACCTCGTGCCAAAACTCCTTCGCCTCCAGAGATTAAGTCTAGAGACCAGGAACCGACGATTCGAAACCTGATAGAACTGGAGAAATTACAGGCGACCCTTGAATAACAGGGTGCTCCAGTTAGGCCAACATTTCTCTAACTCGATTTATATGTAATCAACAGACTGTGCGGATCTTTATGCAAAATAAAGATGCCAAATATAGAATGTTCTTTCTTCCCTTAATAATTTTAGCAGATGAGAAATCATATATTGACATCTTCAATTTTCAGAAAGGAAAGAAAAAAATTCTCTCATATTTTTTATCAAGGTATCTTCTCTATTTTGTAAAAAATTCACGGGAGGAATTTTTGATACTTCTTTTGAAACTCTAATCAGAGTTGATAAATGTTAAACGTAGAAAATTGGGACAAATTGCGATTATTTCAAAAACATTTCTTTTTCAGTTCGAAGGACTTATGATCCTAAACGCACCCTGAAAAAATCAAATTCAACAACCAAATGGCTCGCGAGGAACTCGTGTTTGAGAAATTCACGAAATTTAACAGTAAAGTTTCAGCCTCAATTTTCATAATAAATTAAACTACGTTTTGTTATGAACATTTTAGGATAGACCAATTTTTTTTACAGATCTTACACTTCGATTTTCCAACATTTTCCATTGGACGACACATACATCTACTCGCTAAATGACAATTAATCGTTCCTGACGTAACCAAGTTTAACATATTTGATTCAATGTTAATTAATCCTGAATTTGCTTTCTGTAAATATACACTCCTATACACGCGCACAGCTGCGTGAATATAAATTGGAAATCCCGTTTTCGTACAGGATATTTTCTGCCAACATAAATATTTAAATACTTTTTGACGCAATTTCGGAAGGACGAGATACAAAACCGGGATCACTGGAATTTGTTTTTTTTTCCAAGCGTACAGGAATGGAAAGAATGGTTATCGTATACCGCACGTACAATTACGTACGCTATACCAAAGTCCGCGCATTAACTCTGCATATTTGCGAGCAGGAAAAATAAATTTCGGACAAACATACTGCAACAAGAGATGTTTAAAATTCGGTGGGATCTGGAATAACTGAAAAGTTTTTACACTGCGCGAAATACGATTGTGTTGAGATCAATTCCGCAGCGAATGGAAAAATCGTAAATAATCATCTGACCACGTTGTATACGCATTTTTGTTTTAGGTATGCGTATGCATTTTCCAATTTTTCTAGACAAATTTTAAGAAAGTGGAATGCAATGAAATCCTATTTTTAGTGAGAACAGCCTTTTAGATCTAAAACAAATAAAAATTCTACAGAATTCTATCGAATTTTATATTTGAGTCTTGTTTGAAGTCTCCTAATAAATTATTTCGGGAAAACTGTGTGAAATTGACACGAGGAACAGGTGCGAGTTGAATAAAATACACACTTCTCCATTTAGATTGTTGTCGATCGGAACACTGCTATGTGGTCTGGGAAACTATTACAAAAGGTGCGAGCGAAGACGCGAGATTCGCGATAGGAAAAGTTTGAGTGTGCCTGTAGAACTTGTTCGAGAGTCTCAAGTAAAATTGTTGCAAAGCGACAATTTGCTTACACGACTTTGCAGACACATCGGTATTCTATATCGCGGATAACGAAACGATTCTCAACGATATTCTTGGAGAATCGAAAGAATTCTACCGTGGTTGCCTACCGATTGTTTATGTTTGCCAGGGATCGTCGTTAAGTCGACGACGGAAGAAACGAGCGCAAAACAGCCGATGAATAATGTGGACGTCGACCGTCGACGTCGAGGCTGCTGGACCCTTCTTCGCGAGCGTCGTCGTCGTCGTCTCCCCGAAACGTACACACGCATTTACCCTGTTCGAGTGGCAAAATGCAGAAGAGGGCTCTGAATGGCTTTGAAAATACTCGAGTAGCGGGATGAATAAATGCATAAGGAAATTTACATTTGCTTCTCGGTGCATCCGCCTCTATTCGCCCCGCCTCGATCTCGGGACGCGTGCGGCTCGCTTGCTACCACGGTTTTCCGAGAAATCTTGGCTAACGCGCACCGTCCCCGTTTTAACAGATGATTTTTACTCTTGGTCATTGTCTTTGTCGCGACCGAAAACTACCGCAAAGTACGTCATTAACTGTGATTTATTACAGCGATCGCAGAATCACGATCAGGGTCGTGATATTTTAATCTCGAATGAATTTCCTCAATGTTATCATAATTCTCCTTCTCGATTGAATTAATTCCTTTTTCAAATACATCAATTAGCTTGCATAAAAATATCTCCATATACAGTGAAACGAATTCATATTCGAACGTTCTAAAAATGACGATAACTTTTTTAATATTGGATTTGAACTTTTTCGGAAGCTAGAGCAATTAGTTTACCACAGGATGGGAAAAGAAATTTTTTCAAAAATTGCAATTGATCGGAATTTTATAGAAAATTCTAAAAGTTGAAAATATGTTTTGTGGATCTGTGTCGATTATATGTACTGTGAAAGTTTCATCAAAATCGGTTGATGCGGGAAAAAACGACAGGCAAAGATGTAAGAATCCTTAGAATTATTGCTGTTAGAGGCCGAAAATCGTGAAAATCTGCAATTCTGACCATCTTTAAACGTTTGTAGCTAATTGCAACGTCGACCGATTTTGACGAAATGTTCAGAATATGTTTAATTGAAACAGATCTACAAAACGTATTTTTTAAATTTTCAATATAGGCCCACATAAAAAAGTTGTAAAACGCAACATTTAGTATTCTCTCTACAATTCCGACCAATAGCAATTTTCGAAAAAATTTCTTTTCATACCCTGTAGTAAATTAATTGCTCTAGCTTCCCGAAAAAGTTTAAATCTATAATTAAAATAGTTATCGTCTTTTTTAGAGCGTCCGAATATTAATTCGGGTCACTGTAGCTTAAATTGAACTAAATTTATTTCATTTAATGATAAAAAATAGAAAATATTCGATTTTCTTTGCCGGACCTTATCTCAGTATTTTAAACGATGAAGTATTCATTGTTTCTCTCGAGTTCAACCGTGATATATCACAGTGATCGTAGAGTCGTAGGTCGTAATTTGAACTTCATTCACGTCGTAATAGTGATTGTTTAATCTAGAGTGAATTTGCTCACTGTTATGATCCATTTCAACAGGAGATTTTTGGTCAGGAAGCGAGTTTCGATCACGAGGTCAAACAGGAAGCGCTCTGCGCGGACGTAAAAGTTTTACGATCTCGGTCTCGGATCGGAGGAACGAGTCGTTACGAATAATAGTTCGGCGTTACCGTCGGTTGTCGATTCGCGATGCGTAGGCAGCAGCAATTCGCGAAATTCACGGAGAAAGCTCGCGCACGTCTTGGTTGAGGAGCCAGCTGGCAGAATGGATCGCGAGCTTCGATACACGGCTTATTCGGAACATCCATGAGACGTTTTATTTCGTGGATTCCATGGAGACGTTGCTGAATGCTGCGTTCGACGATGTATCGAGAAAAATAGCATTTTATCGCGGCTTGTTTTCGCGACGTTTTCCGCATACTTTTTGCGAAATTTAACTATTTGAGACCAATGATGCAACCGTTGAACGACATTTATTCTTCATATTATGAATATTTGAAGAAACACAGGGACATTTACGATCAAAGACATCGGTGATCAAATTTAAACATTAAATGCATATTTATTACGATAATGATCAGTAGAAAGTAATCATTTTTTAATGAATATTAGTGCAAATTTCATTACGATATTTCTTATGGTCCAACAGTTATAGTAAAATGTCACCAAATGTTTCGAACCACTCTTCAAATAATTTTAATTTCGTCAATTTCCAAATATCTGTCTTTTTCAATTGTTTCAAAAGTGCCCCGCCATTAAAACATTGCATGTATTACAAACAATTGCGAAATAAATGGTGGAAAAAATATTTTCTTTCAAACGACATTTTTAGTAGATACTCCTATGTTTTCACATTTCACTATGAGCTCCTAAAACCACATTTTCATCGTTTTGTGAATTCTACTCTTGTAATTTAATGGAAAGAGGGTGACACTTTATTTTACACGTCTGTAAAATCAACCATTTTTAAGATATCGAAAAATTCATTGAAATTCACTAATAAAATACAACATATTCAGATTTGAACAAAATGAATAACCCAACTGTGTTGTGGACTACGAGAAGAAAGGCTGAGTATGAAATTAGTATTATTGAGAAATGAGCTATATTGGAAGTCCCGAGAAAATTTCTTGGTTTATGGTGTGTTAAATTGTGACGACTGCCATGGGGAAGCACTAGAGAGTCTCCAGTACGACGCCGTTCACGAAGCATGACCTCTCCCTCGCCGGTCCCTGCTTTAAATAGCCGTTCCTGTTTTTCTCCAGTGCACAGTTGCGCGTTCATCTCGATACCGAGCAAACGAAGAGAAACCCTGAGACCTCGGCGCATTCTTCTCCATTACTCCGAACGACCGACAGCTTTCTGCGACTCGACCGGTGGGCACAATTACGGATGAAAATAAACGAGACGCATCTTCCCTCTCCGAGCAACGATAGCGACGTTGCTTGCGAACGAAAAACTACGGTATAGCCTCGATAACTGTTCGATAAAAGTTTCAGCATTAACCCTTATGTAGCCGAGCAAAATGTATAATCCTTGCACTCTGTCCAACAGCCAAAAATTATTTCGACTCCCACTATGCGATTAAACATGTTTAAACAATCGTAATGTATTAATATTAGATATCACTGTATTTGGAAAAGTCTACAGAATGTTTTCCTGTAAAGAACAATTCAATATCTTTTATAATAACATCACAATATTTGTTCAAAGTTGAAAAATATGTCTTGTTTTTTAACTCAATTTTCTCAAAAACTGTACGTCTAGGAGGAAAATTAAGAACAGATGCGGGATCAGCGCGAAAAACTCTATAAGAATCGCATAGTGAGCATCGAAATAAAAAAAAAGTTGAAATTTGTTGGACCGTGTTATTAAAAGCCTTTTGTATTTAACGTATTTGCGGAAATTCTCACTTCCAGACTATAAATTAATGTATTAGCCAGCAAAGAATGGACATTCAGAGAAATTGTGTAATATTTTTAGAAGAACATTAACAAGCTATTGAAACAAATATGTAGTTCCAGCATACACAGAATTCATAAAATGATCCATGAAAGAGAATTGATGAATAAAAAGTTCGATGGAAGTTTCAGCATTATTATAAATTCTCACTTTCAGACTATAAATTAATATATTAGCGTGCAAAGAATGGACATTCAGAGAAATTGAGTAAAAGAAATACGCGGTTGCCTACACAAAGGTTAAACAGTAGTCCCAGCACAAACAGAATTCCTAAACCGATCTATAAAATAATATTGATACTTAAAAAGTTAAAGGAGCCGAGCCACGTTCGTAATTAAAAGCGTCCTCTTACGGAGGGATAATCAATCATTTCGCAAACTTCTTTCTGCCCTCGATCAAGAGCGTTCTCCGTCGAAAGATGATTCATAAACGCCAGAAACGCATCGTTAAGTTCCGCGGAGGGGCGTGTCGCTGGTGGTTCTCGCAGGTCGACCTCCGACTCCATTAAAAATCCCCGTAATCACTATGCGAAGCCGGGATACAGGACGCAAAAGCCGGCGCGAGATTCGGATCGGTGAGCATCGAACGGACAGAACGGGTTCCAGTGAATCGCGCGCGTTCATCCGAAACGTCGCAATATAGAGATTTGCCTGGTATCCTCGCCAAGCCCGAAAGAACAATTTGCATCGGCTGTTTATTAATCCCGCCAAATGACCGTGTTTAATTTCGAAAACACTCCACCAACGATATCCGCTCCGGCCGCGCGCGATACAATCGATATTGAAAATTTGATTTTATCGTGTCGGATATCGTGTTCGCGTCTCTCTCTCTCCCTCTCTCTCTCTCTCTCTCTCTCTCTCTCTCTCTCTCTCTCTTTCTCTCTCTCTTTCTCTCTCTTTCTCTTCTCTCGCCGCGCTGCACCGCCCTTCGAGGCACCAGATTCATTCGCGTTTGTGTGCATGAACAGTGTGAATGCGCGGGTGGCTTGTTCATGTGCAAGGATATGTATGCGTACATGTACACATGCGTAGGGATGTACGCATCGCACGCACTCGCGTTTACCCGCATCGCTTATGGCCCTCGAGCCGCAGTGTCGTTCGGAGAAATCGACAGAATCCGTCGATTAGATCCGTCGATCCCAACGCATAGTCTCTTTTGAATAATGCTTGTCGGACTAAACTGGAAAATGTTCCCTCATTGTCGACGAGATCCGTTCATCTGACGCATAGTCTCTTTTGAATAATGTTTGTTGAATTAAACTGGGAAATATTCCCCCCATTGTCAATTCCTATCCCTTCGACCGGGGATGACGAGTTAATTTTCGAGTGCCATAACATCAATACGTTTTTCAGTCTGTTTTTAATGCGATAAACAATTGTTTCGCTTCATTGCGTCACAGGATCGATGTATTAACTGGAGCTGTACGAGGACCCGAAAATTTCGAGATTTCTAAAAATTTCGAGATTACTGAACGAATCGGGTTTCCGAAAATTTCGAGATTCCCCCAAGGCTAGAGTTTCCCAAAATTTCAAGATTCCCCAAAGAATCGGGTTTTCCGAAAATTTCGAGATTCCCAAAGGAATCGGGTTTCCCAAAAATGTCAAGACTCCCCATAGAATCGGGTTTTCCGAAAATTTTAAGATTCCAAAAGAATCGGGGTTTTCGAAAGTTTCGAGATTCCCCAAAGAATCGGGTTTTCCGAAAATTTTGAGATTTCCGAAGAAATCGGATATCCTGAAAACTTCGAGATTCCAGGAGGAATTGGGTTCCCCGAAAATTTCGAATTCTTGAAAAAATGCGTGATGTTTGGACAACATTCTTTCAGTGAAAAGAACTTTTTATAATAATTCAATATTTATATATTATATAAAGTATATAATGTATAAATATATAAATATATAAGGAATAAATTATTTCGAGAAACCCGATAAATTCGAGAATCGGATCAGAAAATGTTCAAGTTAAAATTGTCCCGAGTGCTACACTCTATTCATGTTGATTGCGGTACAATGTTCTGTGTGCCTGTATCTTTGCGCTAGAAAACTATAATTGATTTTATAGGCGCGGTAGTTGAGCCCAGGTGTGGGTACATAAAGAAGATCGTACATGTACCTACGATTATGTAAATATGGGTACCTCAAGAAGACCGTACGCGTATAGATACGAAAGGAAAATTGCACGTGCCCGAGTACAATGCATGTACGAGGAAAATTATGTACATACATACGTACTCCCAGGGCCCGCTCTAGGGGCGAGCAACCCAGACATTTGTCCAGGGCGCCATTTTGGCTGTAAGTGTGAGAAAAATATTGATGTGAGAAAAATATTGATGTGTTAAATACCCAATTAATAGAAAATTTCACAGAATTGAAAGTAAGAAAAAAGTTTTTTGTGATTTTAGCGTAGTTGATGTTAACTTGTTTTATTTTCAAAATAATGGCATTTTGATTATTTAAGCAATAATACACATTTTTAATAGCATTTAAAAATGTAAAAAATTATATGGTTAACAACTTGTGGCTAGGTACAGATATTTCTTAATTAATTTCTACTGTTTTGTACTGCTTGATTATCAATGTTATGTTATATGTTTCTTTCTAAATATATGCTCTTTTATTAAAATTTAAATAAAATGATTTGATTTTTATTTAAAATAAGAAATATGTACCTGTATTTAAAAAATATATATATATATATATTCTTAAGGGGTGTCAATTTGTCTTTTTGTCCAGGGCGACGTATCCGCTAGAACGGGCGCTGCGTAAACCGTACACTGTTCTCAGAACCTTAGAAGATAGAAAATGGCTATCGAATGATCATCATTTTTCGGTGTGTCGCACTTTCATAAATATATACAGGGTGTGTCACTTAACGTTGCCACCTCAAATATCTTTGTTGTTTTTAAAGACACGCCAAATATCTGAAGGACAAAGTTGAATAGTAAAATGGGGCTCATACGATACCAAAAAACTTTTGTTTTTATGTAATTTTTTTTAATTAAAAGAGGTATTTTTTAATACATCAATCGATGCAGCTGGACATTCGTTATAAAAAAGTACAAATAATTATAAAACCTATGTATGTCGAAAAGTTAGTAATTCACGAGATATTTAAATTTAAATAATTCTAAAACACCATTACTGTCGTGTACTAATACGTTAGCGTTTACTTGCTAGTGTAACGTCTTAGTACTACAGACTTAGTACTTTTTTATAACAATTCCTCATTCCTCATTCCATTTAAAAAAATGAAGTTGACAATAAAGTATATAAAAAACAAAAATTCTTTTGGTATCGTATGAGCCCCAATTTACCATTCAACTTTGTCCTTCAGACATTTGACGTATCTTTAAAAACAACAAAGATATTTGAGGTGGCAACGTTAAGTGACTCACCCTGTATTTTACAATTAGAGAAAGTTTAAGTAGAAATCAAATCGCACACAAATTCTGCATTTCAAAGAGTGAAGTTTTAAGAAACTTAGAATTTATACCGATCCCACCCGAATCCAATTTCGGATGAAAGCGTAAAAACATAGTCTTCTCGCATCGCTATGTTTCTCCCGCGTCGTCGTGGCGGCGATCGAGCTCGATCCACGCGGTTTTTGCTCGCATGCTCGTCTCGCTTTCGATCGAAAGAAACGTATTAGCGAGTGAAACGATAGAGAACGATCGCAATACAGAACATCAGAGATATTACTTTGACTAACGATACCGCGGGTTCATCGATTCGCAGCGTTTCGACGTGCAATAAACTCGAACGAACTCCACCATTAACATGAAACTATACTGGATACGGTTTTTATTGTTTATACTGGCTCGCTTGTTCCAATGTGTTTTGAACAGATTTTTACAACAATGCGTTCGATTAGACTCGATCGTGTAAAGACGAAGATGATCGAGTCGTTGCAGGAAAATACTGAGACGAGTTTGATCGAGCTACGTACGCGATCGAACGGGGGCGATCTATATTTGACTGTGTGCGATCGAGCCATCAAACAGTCATCGAGACGCATTAAAGGCGGATACGTTTGACGATGTTATGGCAGCCACAACAACGTTCAAATCCTTACGCATCAATGTTCGTATCCCTGGCATGACACTAATCCTTCCGAGTATTAAAAGTGACTGGCATGCGTTGTAAAACTAGCTAAGTCTATATAAACTTAATTCTTGTCATTTTTATTTTAGGATTCGATCAGAAATTTCAACGATTCTAAAATAAATGTAACTTTTCCTTATTTCAATAGACAACAACTTTTTGCGATACAAATAACAGGCTGTTAGTTCGATTATAACGAATTCCGCCATATTAAATTGAAATTTAGTCAGGCCTGGTTTAGGTTTGTGTTGGGGCGGGTGCAGGGAGAAAGACTCCTTCCCTCCCCCGCCCTAAAACACGTGTTCCGTCAATTAAAAAGGGCAGAATTCGCTGTACCGAGAATCCGCAGTTTAAACATCTCGAAATCGAAGGCCGAGCGGTGGAATTTTGATTTCGACAATACAAGAACAGCTGGATTTTTCTATTAATAGTTTCTATTAGTAATAATTGAGAATAATATCTTACAAAAAGTGCGGTTATTATTATTATTATATTATTAAGTGCTAAACCTAACCCAGACTTGACTGAATCGTAAAAGGTATTTTTTTAAAAAGGGACCGCCTTTTATATTTATACACAAGTCCTCGACTTGCGCGATTAATTTGTTCGAATAGCGCCACCGCTGAAAGGTTATTAATACGATATGCTTCGTATATGTATGTACTCATTTGAGAGAATAATTCAAATAAACCAACTGTGTTCATGGAAAATTGATCACTGATAAGTAACAGATACCTACGCTCTACACGAGCACAATTACCACAAACTATTTTCGCTTCTGTCACATATGTACCGACGAAGCTCCCGTTCTGGCCATCAGAAAACGAATTTCTAAGTCATCCATAGTTAACTGATCTAAAATCGCACGGAGTATAATCACTGGAACAATGATCACAGCCTGATCAACCTCCGCGCACTTGGATCGTCGCGTGAAGTCGCACATCGTCGACAGCGCAAGATCGCTGGATCGCAGCCTAATGAACGATTACGTGGATGGTGCATGCGCGGTAAATCGCTCACCTGAATCCAGTAAGGCAGATAAAATCCGGAACAGGCCAGAATCGACGCCACGGTGGACAAGGTTGCCCACAGCACGCACAACACTGTCATCTCATCGGTTTAAAAGCGTCCCTCCCTCCTTTGTCTGCTCCGTTTCACCGGGCTGTCGGTAGCCTCCCTTCTTCCTCCTCGTCTGTCTCCTCGTTGGTTACCTCGGTTTCGACCTCCACTTTACTCGCGCATGATTAGCGTACGCTTGCAAAACTGGCAGCTGCCGTGGGAAGATCGTCGAACCCGACCGATGCTCGACGCACGCCGAAACTCGCGGCACTGTGTTCTGCCGCGTCTCTTCCAATAATACCCGGGCACTGCTCTCTCTCTCTCCCTCTCTCTTTCTCCCTTCGGCAACGAAAAGTCGGTCCCTAGTTGTTTAGACTCCACGGACTGCTCCAAAGCAAGGCGAGCGACGTTGCAATTTGAGGATTCTCAGATGAAGCCCAGGTGCGTTGAGATGTAGGATCGCGAGACGGAGATTCGTGGATCTTTCTGCTCCCTCTCTCTTCTCCCTCTTCGTTAACGAGAAATCGTCTCTCAGCCGTTTGAACTCCGCAGACTGACCGAAAGCTTGAGAAATAGCGACGTGAATCGCCAATTCCTAGAGGAAGCTCAGGTGAGTTGCGGCGCAGGATCGAGCCGAAGATTCATGGATCTTTCTGCTCCCTCTATCTCTCTCTCTCTCTCTCTCGTCTCCCAGCCGTTTGAACTCCTCAGACTAACCGGAAGCTTGAGAAGTAGCGAGTCGCCAATCGTTCGAGGAAGCTCAGGTGCGTCGAGATGCAGGATCGACCAGCTTCGGAGCTGGAGATTCGTGGATCGCAGCACTCGCCGGCGGTTCTACATTCTTTGGAACAGATGGCTGATGCTCGTGGTCCTCCTCCTTCTCCGCGTCCTCCCCGTCCACCCGAGGTATTTCGATGCGAGGCGAGAGCGCATCGCGGTCCCGTGGGGCAAGACGAGAATACACCGGGTTTATAGGTCGTTTCGAGGAAACCTCCGGGCAGTCTCTCACGGTCAAGGTTCGTGGGGCCACGGTTAGTATGTCCGTCGATGCTGCGGTCTACCGGGCGCGGGAAAACTGTCCGACACCGTCGACGATCGCCCCGCTAATTATAGACGGGGCAGAATCACGTAGCAGCTGGCTCCTCGGTTATCGTACAAAAATTCACCGTGCCTCTTCATCATTAGAGATTCTGTACACTGTCACTGGCTACCGGAGAATAGAGTATCAATAATACAGCTGAGGAGCAAGTGGAAAGGAGCGAAAATGGTCAGACACTATAGGAATCGTGGTCTTCGGAGATCGCGTGTCTGTTGCGCGTGAATTTCTTGAAAACCGAATTTCGGACAACGAGGTAAACGAAGAGGATATCTAGAGAAGAACACACCGTGACGACCTACTCACCGCCGCTTCGTCACTGCGACTAACTGAACTGATCCGAGCAGGACAGACTCCTCTTACGCCGACGTCTATCGCGCCGCTGCCTCGCAGTGCCTCCCACTCTACAGCTATTTTGCCAGGCATGCGTGTACCGCGCGGCATGCGGCCGACGCGTGCCGAGACTGTGGCTGCGGCTGTGGCCGCGGTGCGAATCGGCTCCGGCTCCTGCTCCGGCTCTTGCCCCGGCTCCGGCTCTCAACGCTGCGGACACGGATTCCCCTTTGCGGCGAAGCTTTGTCTCTTCCGATATCTAGAAAAGCTCCCATTCTCTGACTCTTGTCCCAGCTTTTCTTCTTGGCGCCAACTTTTATCCTGGCCCTTGCCCTTCAACTGGTCCTACCTTTACCTCAGATGTAAGTTGTCGTGTGAGACTAGACTTTGCCTCTGTCGCGAAGAACCTATCCAAATGTTCAATTTTAACGTGCTAATTTCAATCGATCTGTCCAAACGTACGATTTTAATGTGTTCAGTTGAAACGATCTATCCAAGTGTTGAATTTTTAATGTGAGGCGTCATATATATACACTGGAAGCATATACAGGGTGGTCCACGCAACATGCACACCTATATCTGTGGTTGCAAGGAAAAACGCTGCATGTCACAATTTTAAAAAATTTAAGTTTATGCATTCATTGGAGCTTCGTAGTATAGGATTGACGCGTATTTACCGGAAGAAAAGTCATGAAAACAAATTCGAAAGGCTCGAAAAAATAATACAATTTAACCGATGTCCTATGTCGAAGCATTAGTGATGAAAAGTTTATATCTCGACGGCTATATCTCGAAAGTGAAATTGTGTGACATGTGGCGTTCTCTTCCTGACAACCACAGATATAACTTCCAAAGTATGCGTTGCACGAAAAAGTTTTGTATACAGAAGTTACATGGTCTAAGTAGTGTATTTATTTTTTTACAGGTGAAAGAGAGCGTTTCGGAGATTTGAAGGTCGACTTTGTTTTTTCTTAATGGAATACTATATTTTTTATACCAAAATATGGAAGAATGTCGAATTCTGAGTGAAAAAGTATTGACCTTCATTCGCCCTAAACCTAATAATTAACGAGTAATTTCACTTTATTTCTTGAAAATTTTATACTAATAAATTTATACTATCATATACAACTAAACATTAATGCAATATAATTATTTTCTTGCCCCGTAGCACTTCAAACAAGGTTCGAAAGCATTTTTAACTCTCAGAGACGGACTTGCCCCATTTTCGGGGCAAACGCGTCCTAGTTGACACTTTGTACAATATCCTATCAAAATGATAATTTTCGAGCAAAATTAGAATCCTACATAATACTAATTCATCAGTAATATCTGTGGCAAGAGTTCGATACCAAGAACATTCAGTTTTTGTAAAAACTGGTATGTATACTGGTATGTATACCAGACTGAAAATACATCAGTTTAAAGTCCAACTTTGCAAAACCTAGGGCGGACTTAACCCACTCCACCTTAATGGTACAGCGCAATTTTTAGTGGTACCTCTCAGAGTCACCATTCGAGTGGACACAATGTATGTACCTGTGATATTAAATCTATCTGATGTTTAGGAGAAATTTGCGCCATAAATGCTTAAAATTCACAGATAATGCTACTAATCAGAGATAGTAGTGTACAATCAAACAGACTGACTGAGTTGTGACACAATATGTGCCACGTATTGTCCCAAAGTGATTGTCTCGAAGGCATATACACCCCTTCATTACCGAAAGGGTTAATATTACAATTGTAAACAGTTTCGATGGCACATGATTGACAACATTAACACGACAGTGGAGTAATTGCAAACATAGAGCGAATAGAACGAATTCAAGATCGAGCGAATGCAAAATTCTCTGAAATCTCAAAATTCTGAAAATGCAGAACACTTGCTCATTGTTTGATAAAGACTGCCAGCCAATTAACGCGTTAGCATGGGCTAATGTAGCACCACGGTGGCATAGAATTATAGGGTCATCAGCCCCGAACATATTAATCGGTTTCCAAGCTTGCTACCTGTTGACGAGGATCTCAACGACGTCCCATCGATCCGCCTTTCCCGTTCTGTTTCTAATCGAAACGAACCTACTGCTACTATGTGTTCGTCTGCACCGATGTACGAGATCCCTACGTTAATTGTCAAGTAATGCGCGCGTGGGCGAATCCCTCCCACCGAGTTTTCTCTCAGCAACATCTGGCGAGCACGTGTACGCCGAAGAGAAACGACTTGGGCCAGACTGATACAACGGATCGCAATGTTTCTGTAAATAATAGCCGTTCTGACGCTGCGCGTCCGACGATCCTCACTTTCGCTCCAGTTTTCGGATCTAGACTCTAAATCTAGAATTTATATTAAATCTATTAGCATTTTGAGCAGCCAGCCAGCTGCCTCAGAGTTATAACATACGATCGAAATAATTTATTTAACGAAATAGAACTTGAAAAAAGTTAAGATGTACCATTATTTTCCATCAATTTTTCTAGACGAATTTTCAGAAAGTCGAATCAAATAGAATCAAATAGAATCTTGTTTTATTAATTATTTATGGCGGTAGCCTTTTTAGACCTGAAATAAATTAAAGTCGTACTAAATTCTATCGTACTTTACATCTTAGCATTTTTTTTAAATTTTCGAAAGCCATAATTGCATAAAGACCCGCAGCCTATCGATAACAGTATCAAAGTAGAAACTTGAGTACGTATCCTACAATTTGAAAAAAATAATTGGACATAAACGGCAGTGCCCACGGAATATGCGAAAAATAAGTGTGCCCACGGAGGGAGTAAATTTGAAACCCAACCGAAGAACAACGCGTCGAAGGGTCCGGCTAGCGACCCCCGACGTTAAATGTCGAAAATGAACGTCGGCTCGCGGAATACATCTGGTACTGCGTTAACGAAGTAGACACGCGGATAGTCGGATAAAAATCCAGAAGGGAAAGGAAACAAAATAAAAGCAGCAGCAGTAGCGACGGACGCCGGGGCGTGCATGGATTCCCAGGGAAAAATTCAAAGCTTGTCGGCTTTCCAATCGCTCGCGTTGTTCGCCGGTGTGTTACAACGTCAAAATATTGTTCCGGACAAGTGGCTTTGTCGAAACATCGGCCGCGTGCCGCGACTCCGAAAATAATGCGTCGCTCGGTGTACCGTAACTCTCGTCCCTTTTGTTTTGGAAACGTTTAACTCACCGCGGACTGCGCGCCCGCCGATCGTAAATAATCTCTTGCCGAGACTCCGGGTCTCGTTGAAATTCGTCGACAGGGTAACGACAAAAAGAAAAAAATAAAACGAGCGCACGCGCGATGAGAGTCGCAGGCGGAATTTCGCGCCCAGTTTCGACAAAAATTGTTCGATGCGTTCCCCTTAGCTTCCTCGAATTTTTCCAGGATGTGTGTCGACAGGCGGCGACCAGTTTCGATCTAGTATTGCGAGAGGCAATACTTTTCGATCCCGACCGACTTTCCAGTTTCCTTCCGTGTCCCGGCGTTTTCTCTTCCGGTCTATCGTGTTTAGCGCTTTCCCGTTTGGCTTTTCATCAATCCGCCGGCGCACGCCCTGTTCCCTGCCAATTACGCGGACGCCATTTACCCCTCGAATTCTCGGCACTCCAATCGACACGGAAAAAGCAAAGCCGGCCTCTAGGCAGCATCGCGCGAACCCTCACGTATTTGAAAAACGAAGCAAACTGCCGAACCATCCCCCGCACCCTCATCCCACAATTAAACGCATCCCTCTGCCCTCCACGAAAAATTCTAGTTCACCGCGCCGCGCAGTGGGCCAACCGGCAATTCTGACAACGAATAATGCAAAAATAGAATCGTACAATTTTTGTTTTACCTGCGTCCCAGGTGGCCAATGACTACCCGATAAAATAATGAATATTTTTGATTCTTGATGATTTTTGATGAATTATTTCGTCTTCTCCCTTTTTATTTTGTGATATTTTAAATATACTTTCGTGGATATCTTATCAAAAGGTAAGTAAATACATTACTGGGTAGCCAGCCCAATAAATAAAACATACCTAGCTGAAAGTTCATATTTAAGGTTTCGAACATGTTTTCGGGGTTTTCGGACCGACGATAATGACACACCGAATGTTGCTCTGGCAAACTGCTAGATCGTTTCGGGAGAGACGAATCTGCCGGGTTCGTCGACAAGTGCAAATATGAATGTTACGATTTTCATTTTAACTGAAATAAAATTTGATTCGTTTTGTAATCAATGTTTAAGCATTCAAATAAATGTAACCTTATAAAAAATATAAATTTTCTTGTCTCTTCTACGACATTTTTCGGGATAAAGACAAGGGATTGCACACTTTTTTAAACACGCTTTTTGTTCAAAAATAACATCAATCAACATGATGAGGATTGAACATCATCCAGAAACATCTATGAAGAATATCAGTCTGAGAGAACACGTGATTGAACACATGAAAAGACATCCAAGAGAACATCCGAAGATCTCAACAAAGTCACCTCTCGTGTTCCTCGATTTCATTCCGGAAATGGTTCAACTTTGCCATTGAACCGCTTACGCGGATAATGCCGGGTATCGCCGGTAGTCTACGGACAGCAGCAGAATTGTCCGAACTCGGGTTACATTCTCATTCTACTCGGCCAGCACAACCGGTCGTTTCGAATTTCTCATTTTCTACGTCTCGCAACAGAAGAGAACGCTACTCTGAACGCAACGCGCGCCGCTCGCCCGCCACAACAGCTAACGATTTTCCATTCACCTCGTCCGCTTCTCCATTACTGCCAATTAAATCTCGCTCGGGGATGAAACATTTCGCGAGCCCGCGCGCGGTCCTGTAGGAACTTTTTAATCGTGGCCACGGTTGATGCGAAAATAATGCTGTCCCCGGCAACACGCTGGGACAACGCGACGCTTCAACTACACTGACAATACTGAACAAAGGTTCCTGGAACATCCAACAAAATCGTTCGTTCTTTTCAGAATTTACAATAATACCAACGTATGCATCCTGTAGAAGTTGTTCTCTTTTATATTATGTGCGAGTAATTCGATCAATTCTTGCAATTCCGGCAGACAATTTTGATTTTCCAGATTGTACCAAAATGTACCAGAAAATATACCAGAATATACCAGAATGTACAAGAATATACTTGAATATACTTGAATATACTTGAATATACTTGAATATACTTGAATGTACTTGAATATACTTGAATATAGTTGAATATACTTGAATATACTTGAATATACTTGAATATACTTGAATATACTTGAATGTACTTGAATGTACTTGAATGTACTTGAATATACTTGAATATTCAAGAATATACAAGAATATTCAAGAATATACAAGAATATACAAGAATATACAAGAATATACAAGAATATACAAGAATATACAAGAATATACTATACTACAACAGTGAATGCTAGAATTGCTTGCACACACTATGCGATTCTGGTATCATTAATGAATGTAATATAAATATGAAAAATAAGTTCAGTGCACCAAAAATCACGTTCGAGTCTCGCTCGACATAGTACCGCAACGGGTTACCAGTCAAAATCAGAATCCTTGTGCACAACAGTACTAAAACAGAGGTACACGGTATTCTCTCCGTAACCGACGCAGAGGTCTCTACCGTAACTGTGAACATTTTAACCCCACCACTCGAACGGTTTGAAGCCCGACGACAGTTACCGAAAGAATACTATAGCCAACGTAACAGAGGCGAGGGTGTAGCGCAGGAAAGGACTTGTAATCGAAACGCGAGAGCAGGTAATGCGGAAAGCGGTAGTAAATGGCGCGGGAATCAAAGCGATTCGAAGTGTACTGTGCCCAAAAGCCAGGAAAGACAGAGAGAGAGAGAGAGAGAGAGAACGGGATAGGAGAAAACTTTGACGCCCGGCAGAGAAATCCCAAGCTGGGCGTTGGAAAAGGGGGATAATAAAGCGAGAAGGGGGTGTGATGGATACGAGAAACGGGCGGCATGAAGGCGAGGAGGAAGGACGAGGTGGCAGAAAAGTGGCGCGATGTAACCTTCCATTTCGTAGAACGGAATAAAAGTTTCCATTCTGGTGGATGGTACGCGAGCACTCACGGGCCATACTTCGTCTGCTTGCTACTGCTGGGCTGCTAGAGCTGGTTCTGGGTTCTGGGTGCTGGTGTGCTCGTAACCGAGAGCTGCACGCGCGCGCGGTCAAAGGTGTACGGATAAAAAAGTCTCATTTCGTTGTAAATTCCATCGAGTTTTATTGTTCCCGGCCACGGTGCGACGGGGCTCGTGGCTCGCTCGAAATCTCGTTTGGCTAAGCACGCTTTCACGCGAGCGAGAGAGCCCGAGCGCGATGCATTTATTAATTCGGAACTTTGTCGCGTGTCCGGAAAATATGTACAGCCCTGCGCCTCCCTCTGACTTTCCTGTTCTAGTTGGCCGGCAGCATGATCGATTTTTTCGGGAAACTTTGCCCGGGACAATTCTGCCAGCGCTGCTCGCGAGAGCCACTTTAAGTTGTTTACCAACGAAACAGTTTAACAGTGACGGGAAATGATGGGAGCCTCGTTATTGAAAGCTTTTCTCTCCTCGTTACTTTATAGTGAAAATATGCAGTTCTCGTGACAGACAATACGAAACAAACGAGAAAATATCAGCTTCAAATGTTGACAGTTTCGACGGGTATTACTTCAATTTCATTAAGTTCTTCACTTTCAATCCTCGGATGGCCGGCCACTTTCATAATTACGCTATCTCGTATTCTAAAGAAGCGCGCGCACTATGAATAATGAACGGATGCAACCCATACGTTGAACAGGAACAGCAGCAAATACAGATTATACAAAAACAAGTTACTATAAGAATGAGAAAAGTGTGCGATCTTTAAGTGACTAGTTTGTGTCCAGCGGGCTCTTTTTCCCGAAGTCCGGCCAAATGTGCGATGAAACGAAAGACTGAAGAAGTGAATAAAGGGGGGGGCTGGAATAACAGCGGTCAACCGATTCGGAAAAACGCGGATGCCGCAAATTGGAAGTTCTCGATGGTCTCGTCGATCCGTGTCGCAAAGTTCGCGACAGCCGGTAAGTTCTCGGGTAATAGTTTGCCTCGGTGTCGACGGAAAACGCGAAAGAACTGTTAGCCAACTTCGACAGCCGCTTTTCTTTTCGTTTTCCTCTCTCTCTCTCTTTCTCTCGCCCTTTGCTTCTTCTCTTATTCTCTATTACATTTCCGTTCGACCGACCGAAACAAAAGCAAGCGAAGCGATCGTTGCTTTATCGGAAAGACCGGGACGGGCCCCTTGAAATCGTTGTCTTCCGAAACAGATTACGCCGGGACCACGACAGGTAATACTTTTACGTGTGATGCTGACCCTTTCACTACCACCGACACGATCCTCCAAAACCCGATTTGATTCGACTCGATTCGATACGATCCGACGATAGTACATTCGAAACTTGTTTGATGGCCACGTTGCTTCAGGACATGGATTTCGCTGGATTCGAACACGTTAACCCTCTCGAGTTCCAGTTTTTCTAACTTTGAATGCTTGATTGAGGTTTCGTCCTAGGCCTAATAATTCATTTGTGCAGATATGTATAGCGCGATTCCCCGCAAAATTGACGTTGAACGTGAAAATATTTTTTAAGATTAAAGATTTTTTTGTTAGATTTAAGATTTTTAATCTCTAAAAAAGTTTGGTATTTTTTTACCTTGTTTTTCACGTTCAAAGTAAATATTGTAGGGGGAGGAAAAATGGAAATTTTTCCTCGGGTGAATTAGGAAGAAATCGTCATACCTAAAGGAAAATTATGGGAGGAGGAAGGAGGGAGGAAGAGGTTTCGCGGATCGATCTCCGCGCTTTGTCGAGCTGGTTCCCGGCTCTCGGTGTCTGTCGAAGGTTTTAGGAGATAGGAGAGGGTCGAGGGACGCTCGAACGACCCTGGAAATTCTCGCGTTTCGCAACAACGCCGCGTTTCAAAGCAAACTGCAGCGAACACAGTCTCAAAGAAGGTTTCGCGCGCCTTCAGCTGGCCGGAGTATGTATCTCCTCGAAAAGCGCCTCGCGCCTCGCGCCAGAGCAATTTCTTAATAATGAAATCCATCTCGTCCTTTTCTCCCGGTGTTTTCGACCGCGTTTCCATCTCGGCGAGGTGGAAACCAGTGGAAACGACGAGAAAACCTCTGGAACGCGGTCGACGAGCGAGAGAAGGCTCTCGCGGCCTCGTTACCACGGGCTCGTTTCCGAAAACGATACTGTTTGCGGAAATTGCAATCTTTCTCCGCCTAGATTTCGCCTCGTTAATTCTGTCTTCAATCATGTGTGTATTCTGTTCTCCGGATCGGTTTGGTAATAATTAGAGATGGTCGCTTTGAACGTGTATTAATCACACACGTGTATACGTATACACGTATGTCCTCATTTTAATTTGAACAATATTTAGAACATTGATATTCATTTATGTATCGAGACTATGGTTTCACAAATTCCGCGGATGTTGGCACAACGATAAATTTAAACATCATTTTTAATCGGGGATCTAAACTGTTATAACCGAAAAGAAAAAAAGTCATAGAATAACAAGTATTTCATCGACTATAAACCGTATTGGTTACAAATGAGGATTAGAAGTAACCGAAATTTTTCTTCTCTTGTTGGTAAATGTTATTGTTGAGAGAAATTCATTTCGATCGCTCATAACAGTTATTGCTGAAGGAAATTTGTAATATAGTTATTATTAAATATTACAATTTTCAAATGATAGACAATCAATTGAAGGGATGGATGGATAAAGGTGTAAAGTTTGTTTTCTATAAAAGAGTTTTTAAAAAAATATGTTGTCCTTTTGTGATGAACGAAGATAATTATTACCTTTTTTGTATTAGTTATAATAGTTAAATAAGTTACCTTATTTTGTATTTGAAAAAATAAACATCTGAGAATTGTACAACCGACAAGAAAATATTTAAACATATCGGCAACAGCAGTAGCTGCGGAATTGTGTTTTGCAGCATCTAAGAACATTGTTATCCCAAAAGAAATCGTTTATTGTTAGATCTTTGTGCAAAATAAAAATTGTCTGCACTCTTGTAAAATACACTAGATGTCTAGTAATAATCGTTGGAGCGCCACAGAGGTGGCAAATCCTCGCGAGCAGGTCGCGTAGCAAGAAAAGTTCGCGTCGATAAAACACAGGGAGTTTTCCGTCGGCCGAGGGGCCCAGGACTCCGGCGGCCGCGCGCCAGGAATCCCAGCGAATCCCCGGGATAATTGTAATTGCCGGTTGCTCTTTGATTAAAGCGTCGCCGGTAAACTGTGTCGGTAGTCGGTGAACGAGTTCATTAGCATGCTCGGTCCGACGCGACGTCTAGGTCGGAGGTCTGACGGTGGCTGGCTGTTCGATGCCACCGACCTAATCTTCACCGTTACCTGTCGGCTACTATGCGTCGCGCAACTAGAAGCTCCTGGGCTTGCTCCATTTCTCGATCGTCCCTCGATAATCAAGGATGTCCGTTATAGCTTAGATCTCCTGCTAGTAACCAATCCATCTTACTTAGAACACTTGCCTTCTCGAGTTTTTACAGAAACGATCGTCAACGTTAGGTCATTGTAGCTACACTAGTCCAAAATCTATTATATCTTGTATTAATTGTTGTTGACTATTCAGATCTGCAAAGAGCTACAATTGCATTTAATTTGATACGACTTCCCCTATACGTATCCAGCAATCATTTATTTGTGAATACAGTTACAATGTATCGATCACTCGACAACGCCGCGCCGAGCCTATAAATAGCTAACCGAACGAGGCGGACGAGTGAAGGATAAATACGCGATTTCCATCGGAAAATTATTTTTCGAACTGAAATACGCGAGAGCCCGGTGCCGCAGTACGGTGTGGAAAAACTGGTCGCGTATCTCGAGGTCTCCTATACTCGTTCCACGGAAAGTGATTTATTAAATGTTTTTCTGGATCAGGAGAGGGAGCGAGTGCCAGTTGGAGGATCATCGGCGAGACGGTAGAGCTGTTTTAACGGATCTACGAATTCCCAGGAAGAGAACGCACGGTAAAGTAATTGGCGCTCGCGAAAAGCGTTGCTTTTCCCGGCGGTTGGCGGTCGGTTTCATCTGCGCCGAAACTCTCGGAGGCCGGGAGAGTCGAAAAGGGACTTTGATCGAGACTCGGTCAAAGGAGCTCGACTTGAAGCGGTTCGGCATGGCGGGGGAAAAAAAGAAGAAGAAGAAGAAGAAGACGGAGCAGGATCGCGGAAAGAGATGGAAACTTGGCCCCCGACCCCTTTTCTCTCGCTTGTCGGTCTGTGTTCGGCAGTTCTTCTGCTCTTGCTCTCTTGTGCTTTTGCTCTCTCGTTCGCTTCCGATGCTCAGGAAGAATCGGGAAGTTCAGCGATGCTCGGGAAACTCGGCGAAACTGTATTTATTCACCGGCTTTTCGCCCCGCGATAAGGGTCTTTTCCTGGCTCGCCAAGCACCGTCCCAACGCCGAGAGTATCTTCAGAGACTCGCTTTCTCCGTTCTAATAAACTCCGTCTTATCTCGAGCAATTCGGCTCGCTAGCTTCGTCCCGGAGCTGCGAGAAAGCTGCAATAAAACTACACTTTCCCGAAGGTTTTTCCACGGGACACGGGACCCCGCGATCCACACACCGTTTTACAATATGTTACGGAGACGAACGTCCGCCATCGAGTGCGACCCCCATAAATCGCTGCGCGAACATCTATATTTTCAATTCGGACGAATCAGCAAGATCCTGTAAGTCGCGTGAAAAGTCTCCTTCAACAATTACTTGACTGTGTGAACTTTGGAAAAATGATGAAAATTAATATCAATGGTAGCGAGAGGTTCCATCCAACTTTCCCAATTGATAAAATAAAGTTCGCGTTGCTGGCACGTCTACAAAAAATTCAGGAATTAAATTGAACCCGCCTCTTCGATCCATTTAGAATAAATGTAGATTAGTAGATTAAAACATAGGACATTCCCAGCTTCGTGGGAATCGACAAAATTAATTCCAGTGGTAGCGAAAGGTTCGATCTAACTTCCCCAATTGATAAAATGAAGTTCGCGTTGCTGGCACGTCTACAAAAATTTCAGGAATTAAATTATTGTTTCGCGCCTCTTCGTTCCATTTAGAAACTCGTGATAGCGCTAGATTAAAACATATGACATACAGACATGACTTCGTGGGAGTCGACAAAATTAACATCCGTGGTAGCCAAAGGTTCGATCTAACTTCCCCAATTGATAAAATAAAGTTCGCGTTGCTAGCACGTCTACAAAAATTTTAGGAATTAAATTATTGAATCCCGCCTCTTCGTTCCATTTAGAAAATCGTGATAGCGGTAGGTCCTGCTGGATTGAAACACGCGACGCAAATAAACGGCAGCACAGAAATCGACAATATAATACCAACGGTAGCAGACAGTTCAATTTAACTATTCGAATTGGCAAAACGAAGATTGCATTGCTAGTCTGAACAGAATTCAGAAACAAAAATCGATCCCGGAGAAATGGAGCAATCCAAACTGAATTGACGCGAGTTGGAATTACCCATTACTGTGGAGTATTCAAAGACTGCGTACTGGTTCGTACGAAGCTCATCGAAACCACAGTACACTGTCTTTATCACAATATTTTATTCGGTTCACATCGGCACGGCGGCGATTTCAGATCCTGTCACAGCGTGTGCTCCCGTTGTTTGCCGTGATCTCTTCCTCCGGCAGAGGATCGGGACCGTCACCGGAACCTTTCCGCTCGACTGCGAGCTTTCGCAAACATCCGGTGTACACGGAAACGATTTCCAGGGAGCCGTTTCCGATTACCCATCGTCGACAAATATCCGCAACCGACGCGCGACGTCCTCCTTTCCGCGTTCGATTTTTAGCGCCCTCGCGCACGCGCCCCGGACTCTACCGGCGAGCGACATATGCTGCCGATCCTCCACTTCCGGTGAACGCGATCTTTGGGATCAAAGGGAGCGAAGGGGACGCGTCGAAATAGCGTAGAAAAGTTACCAGACACATTTTCTCTTCTTCTGTTAGCCCTTAAATCTTTGCGCTATGAATCTCTTTCCAATATTGTTGTCTCCAACCATTTTTACAGCTCTATTGGTAATTGCAAAGGATTTTAACTTTTAGTTTTATCATTTTTATATAATGACATGAATTAATCATACTTAGCGGTTCGCTGTAGCATTAAATGAATGAGAGTTAATTACAAATTAACTGAACTCTTGAGAGGACATTCGATAATGAACTTTGGAATGGCAGTACCTTAATTAATTCATATAATCGAATTGGTTAATCAATTTCGCGTTGCAGCATCGGCGACGCAGTGATATGATGAAAGTTTCTCTAGGTGTTCAAATAATTACATTCGTGGTTAAACAATTTACCGAAATAAATTTCAATGGGAAGCTTCGATAGTCCGGTTACGAGCCAATACGATCACTAAATATGATAGACGTCAAAACGTTCTTCTAAATCAGGCATGTCAAACACGCGGCCCGTCGACAAGTACTCTGCGGGCCGACCAAAAACTTTGAAACTGTTGCTGTTGATATTATATTAGGTTGGGGAAAAAGAAGTCCATCATTTCTCCGCTTGAGATAACGTAAAAATAATGGATTTCTTTTTCCCCAATCTAATATATGCGTGTATGACGCATGATACAGAAATTAATACTGTTCCGAGAACTACTGTATACAGGGTGTCCCAAAATTCGTGAAAATCCCGAAAGGGGGTGATTCCTGAGACCACTTCAAGCGACATTTTCCTTTGCAAAAATGTTATCCGCGGCTTTGTTTAGGAGTTATTAACGAAAAACACGGACCAATCAGAGCGCGACCTAGACGCGAGTTGCCACAGTCGGCCAATAGACACTTGGCGCGCCGGGTCGACTGTGGCAACTCGCGTCTAGGTCGCGCTCTGATTGGTCCGTGTTTTTCGTTAATAACTCCTAAACAAAGCCGCGGATAACATTTTTGCAAAGGAAAATGTCGCTTGAAATGGTCTGAGGAACCACCCCCTTTCGGGATTTTCACGAATTTTGGGACACCCTGTATACATTCCAAGAACCGTATCTGCGGGTCCTGTTATATTAAACTTCGCGATATCTTAGGTTTGAAAACATAGAGAACCAAGTCAGTCAAAGCCTAGCTTTGGAAGAGAGAGAATCTACATACACAGGTTATTTCACCTAACTTGACCACCTTGAATATTTCTGTTGTTTTTAAAGATACGTCAAATGTCTGAAGGACAAAGTTGAATGGTTAATATGTGTAACTGCAATGTTAATAAAAAAAATGTGTTTCTTCTTTATTTCGAGTCTGTTTTTTTATTGCAGGCCTCGAATTAATTCATAATACTTAATGAGGCCCTTGGTGATAAATGAGTTTGACATGCCTGTTCTAAATGAAGAGGAAAAGAGTTTAAGAAATCTAACCAACCTGAGAATCTAAAGAAAACAAGTAGTAAAACAAACGTCGAACCAACTGGCTGACCAAGGCTGAACCATTCTACTGAACGCTGCCGCTAAAGGAACTGCACGTGCAATTTGCTTACAGAGTAAATAAAGATTGAATTCAATTCCGGAATTGATCACGGAATCGTGAAGCTTGCGTACATATCCGTGATTGTTAAACGTAATTCATTTTGAAACCGTCCTACATTAAATGTTATTATTTGTTTCTCCTGCATGCTGAGCATCGATTGAACGATCCCAGAAATTAGATAAAATCGAGTCAATTTATATGTAAATATTAGTTGAATGCATAAGTTAAATTTTATAAAAAAATAAAAAAAGCATACTTTTACAATTCATTCTTTTCTACAATTACACAAGAATGGTGCGGTATAGTTTGATCGGATATGATAGAGCAAAAATTGAGAAATTCAATCTGTCATTAAAAATCATAAAAAGAATGGGCCAGTAGTGGAAGGGTGTTGGCAAACAGCACTGCAATTAAGCGAGGGCGTTCGATCGAAAGAACGAGTTTATTATGGTCGTGTCGATGCGACGGCTCTCGGAATGGTTGTCATTTTTAATCGAGTACATGGTGTATCGATCGAAAAACGAAATTCAGTTTAACCGTCGGTGTTTTAACAACGCTGCGAGGGGTGGGTTCATCACCGGCGCATAGGCGTCGAACCGTTGAAACGTTCGGAGTTCTCCGGGGAGTTCTGGTATTAGGAATTCCATGAAAACCGGCGTTCCTTTTCCGGTTGCGGGACGATGTGGATCGGTAGCATCCGGCCAAAACGTTATCCGCCGACCTGGAATTGGAATATCAGTTTTTCCATCGTTTCCCCCGTTCCCCAGCGCTATCGGCGCGGAGATAAGAAGAACCTTATTGCTCGTCGGTCGAACGAACGCGATCCTCTGTCCTTCGGTATCGATCGTTGCCATTTACCATGTTATCGATCGTCCGGGTTCCCGTGGACCGCTCGCTTTGACCCTTTAGAGTCTATCGGATATGTCTTTTCGATGAGATCGGCTCCGTTTTAAAATATGCGAGCGCTCCTTCGCTTTCTGTTCTCGTAACTAGTATGTACGTTTCTGGTTTTTAGTTAATTGTTAATTGTCTTGGAACGTTGCCTAGTTGAACATGATATTGGGTGTACAGCCAACCCGTCGTTTTCAAGTCTAAAGTGTGAACATTTCGAAACAACCACAGGCGATGACGTTCCCATAACGTTGTCTTTACGACTGTGTAACTTCGAGCGAACATTGCCGGCGGAAAAAATTCTGGTACGTTCATTAGACACGGCCGAATAAATCGACAAAGTTCCAGATCGACTGGGAGCACGGTAGATCATTTTTAATTGGCGACTGTAGGGGATTTCATAGTCGATAGACAAGAGAAATCGGGCACGGGACAGGCTTCTGGTGCGAGTCCGGCTTCCGGCACTCTTGCTGCCAAGTTTCGCGACAATTTGAATACATCCAACTAATCGGCAAAGTGTCGGAAGGGGCTGCGCCACGTAGAACGCGTATACATGTCCCCGGCCGATTGTGTTCGATTCTCGATAACTAGCTCGAAGTTACGCGAGCGAAATTTCTCGATGCAACGACCGAAACTTTCCGTCGAGATTGACGCTTTAGCGTCTCTACCGTTAGCCCCGTCCCACCTCTCTCTCTCTCTCTTTCTTCGGCGAGTCGCTCTTCAGAATGTCTCTCTTTCTCTTGACGCTGTCGCCGCCAAGGCGCGCAACGCGCAACGCCGCTGCCATAAACTGCAGCCCTTGTGTTCGGGAACCACTTCAGCCTGTATTAAACTTCGTCCGCGTATTTATCGGCCGGATACCAAGTTTCCGGTCGAGCGACGGGGCTAGATCCTCGCGAATTACCATCCTCCACCGTCGATACCCCCGCTTCACGTTTCTCTCACACCCTCGACTCGTCGACGTCGAACGTTGACGTCGACGACCCGGCGAGATTCTCGCGGTGCAAGGGATCACGGGGATCGACGGGCTTTACGGCTTTCGACAGCGATCCGACTCGGGAATGCCTTATGTACCGGCTCGTGAAATAAACATCGACGACAACGGAAACGGCCGACGCGTTTCCGATTCGGTTACACGTCCACGCCGAGAAACGCGCCATTTTCTGCCGTTAATTCCTCGTTTACGCGATTCGACACGTTTCCGATTCACTCACTGGCCGGTCCACATGAAAATCGTGCGGTTCAACCAAAGACTCACGTCCCAAAGCTAACAGGCTTTTTATTACATTCATTTCGTATTAGCAAGATGAGACTGGAGCGATTTATTCGACTCGGTGTCAGAAAATTGGTGCCACGGCTGCAATCGTTTGGATCGCGCAATTTCACTGTCGCATAACTTGAGCGACCCGTGACGAAGATTATTCCGTCACGTCGGGTAATATGATAATTCGAGGACGGTACGATTTCCATAGAAAACGGAAGTAGCGGGTGAAGAGAACGCCACGATTTTACGTCCGGGATTATGATCAACCACCAACGAATTTATAGATTGACTCGATATTTTTAGTTTCGACCTAGCCCGCACACACGCAATCAAAATCGTTTTCAGTCGGGGCCATTTTTGGGTAAAATCGTCGCCATTCAAGCCTCCATTGGCGAGGCTCGAGCCGGCGATTTTCATATAACCCATCTTCCGCAGTAAATGTAAAAGTCGCACAGTGATCATTTGCTCCTAGATACCCAGCTTCCTGTTTCTCATGCGCAATACTATACAAACTCGTGATTACATCCTCAACTCATCCTCAAACTCAAAAATGTGCCAAAAATACGTCTTAGTTTTGTCAAAAAAGACGTGCGGAAAACATTTAAGATGTCTTTAAGTCATTCAACACTGAACCTACCGAGCGTTGAAAGCGATTAAAATGATTTTGCTTACAAAAACGCACTAAAAAGTATGAAATAATTTCTATTTAATTTATGTGAATACACACGAACTTAAATACAATACAATCTTTTCGCAGACGGCGCAAAATTGAAAATTTTCCAAATGACAGATGTTGCTGATTATGATTTCGTTGGAATATGGTGGACTTGGAAATCAGTAAGTGGGAGGAGAAGATACATTAATATGTGAAAGCATGTAGAAGAATTTAGGGGTTTTCGTAGTTTCCAGTGTCGAAAATTTTCAATTTTGCGCCGCCTCCGACAAGATTGTATTGTATTTAAGTTGGTGTGTATTCACACAAATTAAATGGAATTAGATCATACTTTTTAGTACGTCTCGAAGTCGGTTTAATTTTTTTTATAAAATTTTTGTATTTCACACCTTTTAGTGGAACGAGCAGAATTTGTAGAAAACCGTAGGATGGTTTTTCGGTCGTATTGTTTATTTGCAATAAAAACCGCAAAGAATGAAAAAATGCAAAATTTATTTTCAGGGGACCACCCCGGGGACATATGTACTCTCTAAAATGCAAAAGGTTTCTTTCCGATTAGTCCAACCATCTCGGTATAATCGGTGAACTACATAGAAAAAAAAGCGAGAAAAGAACAACAAAAGGCACATACAGATCGAATTGAGTAACCACCTCCTTTTTCGAAGTCGGTTAAAAATGACAAGAGTCTATTTATTTAAATCTTGTGCAATTTTTATAACAATACGTGCTTGGATAAATTAATTTATCGAATCAATTTCGATGTAAGCAACTTCGTAATTTCAATAATTGTGAAATGAAAAATATAAAACCGGTCATTTGAACGGCAATGGTAGGTTTAGTGTTAAACACCTACCAAAAAATATTGAAAAAGTATTAAAATATGCTTTTAAAATACCTGAGCAAATAAAAAATGATATTACATGTGATTTGAAAATGTTCGGAGTCTGGGCGTCTGCGGTCGGCGATCGTCTAGAATACGAGGTCTTAAAAACGCGAGTTCTCGGACTCTAGATCACAAGCCAGAGTCTGGAAGCCCGGGGATTCGACGTCGGACCACCAAAGTTTTATTGCGAAATAAGTATTGTGGAAAGCCTGGCCGGGTGGCTGCCGTGCCCCTGAATATTCCAATTTCATTAAACATTCATAAAGCTCCGTGTTTCCAAGTTTTTGCGGCCGTTCTCGGCTCTCTTTCTCCCAGCCCTCTGCCACGCTGGAATGGACGCGACGAGAGGTCGCGTTCATATATATTCGCCTAACCCACAGACGCGTTTAGACAGTGCCGAAATTCAACCTAACTTTTATTCGAGAGCGGAAGATCGTTTACTCTACTCCCACCTGCTGAACGTTCGTTGTCGATCTACATCTGTTTTCTTTTCAAATGTTGAGGAGCGTGGCTTCTATAATGAAAACGTGGTTATGGGTTCGTGGTGTTTGCTATTAAGCGTTAATGCGATCGTATAAATGTTAGGATCGTGTTGCTTGAGAGAGTAATGAGCTGTTATAGTGGCTGCGCAATCTCTGCTCTTGTTATAGTCTGACTTGGATTCACGGGAAATCTATGAAATAGTCACCGGTAAACGTTAAAAAATGGACAGCGAACCTTTATATAAAATTAAAAATTTTTTCTACCCGAAGTGCAGCAACCCAGAGTACAATAGAAATTTTTTTAATTGGTAGGACAGCTTATCTTTATGCAAATTATAGTTTTGTACCTGAATTGCGACAAACTGAAGCGAATTGAGCAACCTTACCCTAACAGTATTTTGAAATTCTTCTAATAATACTTCTAATAATTGTCATAAATCCATAAAATCCGCTGTCTATTAATAAACGACAAGATATTGAAGATGACTGAAGAAATTCGTGGTGCAACCCAATATAAATATTGTGTGGCAAATATTTTCTTAGATTGTTCGCGAGTCCGGGAAACTGCTACGTTAACCAATCTGCAAGTGCGTTTTCCTCGTCCCAGCTGCTCCAGATTAAATTCCAGATAAAATCGCGATCTGCCGCCATTGCTTCAATGGACATTGAAATCTTTCGAGTCTCGCGGATTTCGAGTTCTCGAGATCGTTGTTCACGGACAATGTCTCGCGCGCGCGCGCGCCAGCTCTCGTCGGAACGAGTCGCTGCTCGAGGCAGTTTTGCTAGGCTTCCTTCTTGATTTTCCAACGAGGTTTTCGCTCGATAAGTTATGGATATATACGCATCGCGGGGGTTAATTGAAAAGTTGGCGTTGTGTCGCTCTCGTCGAGGAGGAAGCGGTCGATCCAAGCACAAGCTACGCGGTCTTTTTTGCCTCGCGCTTCAACAACCTGGAACGAACGTAATTTACGATCATCGTATGCGACCGAGATCAACGCTCTGCCGACGATGTACACCGTGTCCCTGACGACTGTGTCAGAGCCGATTGTTTTGGAACTCGAAAAAACTCTTTAACCCTTAGAACTCGAATAGTGACTGAGGCGCCACTAAAAATGTCTGTACCCTTACTAAAAATATTATTTAAATTATTAAATATGTCAGTATCTAATCAATTACTAAACATTTAGGTATTGTACGAGGTATTATACCAAGTTTATATCCATAAAATTTCCAAAAAAATCATGGGGAATGGAAATATTCTACGTCGAAAGAAATGTTTAATTTTTGAGTTAAAATATCTCCGAATCAGAGTTGGGCATTAATCGATTAAAATTTTAATCAAGATTGATTGATTAATGTGTACGATTAAAAAAGGTAATCATTGAAAAATACGCTTGATTCAATCGATTGATGAAGTTAATCGTCAATCGTTGATTAAAGATAGAAATCATCGAAAAAATAACATAAAAGCACGTAAACAGAGTTTGTATTATAGACCAAATGACAATACATCTAAACTCAGTTTACATTTTTTTCAGTATTCATATAGTTTTGATTCCGTATTTCATTTCGAAATTTCAGTTAATCATTAATCAATTATCCAATTGACGATTACAATTGAAAGGAATGTAATAGTTAATTAACTAGGATATTAATTGTTGATTGCGATTAGCGATTAGAGTCGAAATATATTCGTCAATCATTGATTAAATTTTTGCCCAACTCTGCTCCGAATGCAAAGGGTTAACTCATGCATACAACCGATCATCTTGATTGTCGTTCATTCAATATAAAAATTAGATGAGTTAAATCAATAAATTATTGAATCGGCTGAACTTCCTGAGAAATCACTTGTCCACCACTTTCTTCAGTTATTCATTTTGGAGCTGTTTGTAATGGATACAATGAACTTTCTGATTATAGTTTCTTTAGAAATGTTCATTCTCTTCTAACAATTACTTCAATGCATAACTCTTCCACTTCGTTGAACTGCAGCGTCGAATTGTTTCACCGTTGAAATGAGTTCGTTGATTCGGCTCGTATCGCGAGACACGACTCGATATTGAAACGCGGAGACAACGAGAGAAGACTTGCTCGCAGCACTCTGTGACAAAGAGTATCGCGAAGAATCGCTGGTGCGAAGGTACGCACAGGTGATTCAAGGAAGATTATATTTCAGCTTTGTTCCTACATCGAGAACTCGAGATGTCTCCGACCAATAGCGAAGAATGGTGTTTTCCAAGTTGCGCGAAAATTCTGCACGATCGTTCGAGATTGATGTAGAATGTAAATGTAAATGATACAATTCTGAGAATAATTTAGATTATTTTGCAATATTTTGCAATTCAGTTGGCAGCTATTGTTAAATATCAACAACTTATTTGTGCCCATAATTATATGAAAGTGGTGAAAGTCAATATTTAAAAAGAATGAGTTTATCAGTCATTTTACATCACATTATTTTAAACTAAATTCATCCAATGTAATTTTTTCGATATTGTCAGAAATGAACCGTTAGGTAGTGCTTGTTATTTCAACATTATATGGAATTTATTTAGTGTCAATGTCCTTGTTCCTTAAATATCTTGAAACAAGAAATACATTATAAGAATAAATTAATCTAAACCGAAATGTCTATCTTATTGCACAGCTTTGGTCCACTCTTCGAGTAAGAAAATTTCGTGATTTGTCCACAAGAACATGCTGACGAAGAAATGTTTGCCGATGCAAAATGTCCAATATCTTTATATATAAAAATGCAGTGATGACTCATTCACTCATCTCTATATATAAAAATGCAGTGATGACTCATTCACTCACTCACTGATCAACGCCCTAGCTAAACCCTTGGACCTAGAAAGCTGAAATTTTGCACAGAGGTTTCCTTTATGATCTATACAAGGGATAAGAAAGGATATTTCGAAATTCAACCCCCAAGGGGGTGAAAAGGGGTAGCAACGTTTGTATGAGGAATATTTTGTTCGTGGTCGGATTTACTTCATACTTGGTCTTAATGCTCTTTGATATAATTAATCAAACATCTGTTTCGACATTTTAAAAAATTCAACCCCTGAGGGGGTGAAAAGTGGTTGCAACGTTTGTATGAGGAATATTTTGTTCGTGGTCGGATTTACTTCATACTTGGTCTTAATGCTCTTTGATATAATTAATCAAACATCAGTTTCGACATTTTAAAAAATTAATCCCCTAAGGGGGTGAAAAGGGGTTTTGAAATCTAAGATGGCGGCATGACATAAAATTAAAACTCTATAGGGGTGAATGGGAGGTTAAAAGGTTTTATATGGAGAAACAATATCAATTTCCGAGGGCATTAAACGGTTTTCTGTGCGAGCGAAGCCGCGGGCAAAAGCTAGTGTATAAATAAAACAAAATGGAAAATGGCAGTAGAACTCGATCCACACTCGCCGACCTCCGCGCCGCGCCGCGCCGCACTGACTTTACGTCAGTCCTAAACACAAAGTATCCACCACAGCGACAAGAACTTGAGGACATTAGGAGGACCCAAAAAAAAGTTTATGACCCAGTATTCAGCACGGGCAATTACTTATGACTGGACTCAATATTTTCACCGGCAGCGTAGCACCGTCTGCTAGCATGGAATTGATCAATACTTCGAAAAGCTTCGTTTTCCAGGCTAGTCTGAAAATGAAAAAAAAAGCAGCGAGGGTAGCGGTAGCGGTGACGGTGGCCGTGGACGCGGTTATGGCAGCGAGACGAACAAAAGGAACGAGGGTTGCCGATGACGTGCCTGCGACGCATACCGCCGCAAAAAACGCCTCTCTTCAACTAGAATCCATAATTTTTATTGTGTCTCTGACAAAGGTGAGTAATAAATAGAGTTTTCATAAAGTGTGGTATAATGTTCCCCAAAGATATCTAATTATTACAGAGAGCCTTGGTGTATGCTTTTAATAATATTAAGTGAATTTACAAATAAATGACACATCCAGGACATCGTTGTGAATACGTACAATCGTTGTTTAATTAATATTGACGAGCAAAATATACTTCTGTTCAAACTGAAAACTTCTACTTCGAAGGACCTTTCTTTTCGTGTTCTCGTTAAAACTTGGAATGCGAGAAAAGACGAAGAGAAGTTCCATGTTTTAAATAGAATCTATTAAAAAGCTCCATAACTCTTCTCGATATTGCAATATTATCTACCAAGAATTGCGTCATAATTTTTCAAAATCCATGACCCACAGTTGAAGACCTCGTAATCAAAGTTTTGCAGGTAAATCGTTCGACAATTTTCCATTTTCTGCATAAAAAAACGAATGTATGCGACAGAATCGAAAATGCTGGTCACGATGAAGCTCCAGGGTATTGTCCCGAAGACGTCAGGAGGACGAAGAGTTACCATGAGTGCCATTGCGCCTTTTACCAATGGATCAAACATGTTCCCGACGTGTGCTCCACAAGGACCGCTTGTTCCTGTCACCAACACAGAGCAGTGTCCCTCGAAAATTCGTTTAATAAGGCAACGAAAGCGTCCCGGAAGCCAATATGGCAGCGCTGTTTCCTCAGCCAATATTCGCGTAGGGTTCGAACGATTCGCCAAGTAGGCAGTCCGCGAGGAAAGAATCATGCGGACGACCCATTATTATTCGATATTGTACGCGAATAAGGTGTGATGCATAAAGGAAGAACCTCCACGTAGAACCGTGCTAAAATAAAGAAGAAATCGGCTTTTCCGAAAACGGGAACTTTATTTCTCGATTTGGCTGCATTTTCTGTTCTTTGCTTCATTGCTTCTATTAAAATCGATTCTTTCGAGGGAGTTTTAGGATTAATAGCAAGAAAACTGTAAAATTCTTCGTTTCATGATCCTGTTTATGCATCCAACTCTCTTATTACAAAGTTTTCATATAGCACAGCTTAATAAACGTAAACAAGCCTCGTATAACACGAATGTTTCCATCATATTGTTTTCACTATAGAGTTCTAGCTTAACACAGTTTTCATACAACATAAAACAAATTAACTGTGTTGTAGAAAGATCGGCTGTACTTAGATAAAAATTTTCTGACTGTTCATGGTCGAAACAAGCGGAAGTAATAGTTTATAATGTTGCTAGCCAGTTGTTCTGAATAACAGACATACGTCTAGGATCTAGAATGTTGGATTCCCGAGTAATTCACCGATCGAACGAGTCGGGAAACATCGATAAACGCGATCGAGCATTCCCTTTAGGCAGCGCGGCGCGTTTTAACGCGTCCGAGGAAGTTTTCGTCAAGCCCCGAACCGATCGCACCACGCCAGAGAAACCTGTCGGTTTAAATTCGCGTTTAAACGTCATTCGCCGATATTGGCATCGAAAGCGTCGCTCTGTCCTTTGGACGCGAAACGTTTGTTCGATCGCGTTCCTCGACTACCATCCTCCACTCCTTTGTCGATCGCTAGTCCATGTTTCGTACGTTGCCTCATCAATGTCGCAATTCCTGTATCGCCACATCAACTCGTTCCTTAACATTCTCTCTAGGCTGATAAAAACGGAATTGAAAAGTTGACGAGTGGAAAGTTTTCAAAGCTTTTCTAGGAATGCTATATCTGCGATATTTATTTATTGATGCAGTAAACCGTATTTGGTTTATATAGCATGTATTAATATGACACTTTACAATTAACAATGAATATCGTATATTGTATATCTCGCAGTATATCTATACTGATGCTTAGAACAAAATTAATAATGTAGGGAGTGTAATATTTACGATTGAGGAGCAATTCAAACAAGTGTCCTCGTTCTATGAACATTGCCACGATTGTGATATGTTTCAAAATTTCTATGTGTTGTACAGGGTGTATAGAAAGTAATGGTCATCCGTCCTGGGGGTGAATCTACACCTCTGGATCGGTGGAAATTTGTAAGAGAAACTTGCCGCAAAATTGTTTATCACAATGAAAATTGTTTTTAAAGTTTGTTCTTACATCAATACCTTTTACTCGTCGAGAAGAGAAAAAGTTTGAAAGCAGTCACATGCAAAGTTGTGCTAATTCAATTACACAATTCAATTACATTGTATTTCAATTAAATGTATAGTAATTCAACGATGTCGTAACTGAATTACATAATTCATACCTTTCAATTAATTCAATTACTAAATATTTTAATCAGATGTGTAATTGAAATATAATAAAATTGAAATACAATATAATTAAAATACAGCTCTCCAAATTATAGCCCAGAACTTTGAAGAAGTGCGATACATTTTTATGTTTTTCTTTCATATACTTGTCTGCTGTCTATGCGACGTAGTTTCTATTCCTCGTCCTCCTTCATAATACGTCACGCTATTTTATAATTGCACTCCAATTGCAATTACGAATTACATTGTAATTTAATTACAAAGTATTTTATAATTGTACTCCAATTGCAATTACGAATTACATTGTAATTTAATTGCAAAGTATTTTATAATTGTACTCCAATTGCAATTATGAATTACATTGTAATTTAATTGAATGAAGATCTGAATTATAAATTACGATATGACTGAATTACAATGTAATCCAATTACTTTGTAATTATAATTCTTGGAGTAATTCAATTGTAATTCTGCACAACCCTGGCCACATGTCGCAAACAAATATTACAGTTATTGAGATATAAGCTATTAAAGTTCTTGCAAAATTTGATTGTATAGAATTATACATATAGACAAAAGCCTACTACCAGAGTCCACCCTACCGTGTCGGTGAGACAGAATATAATCGTGTGCGTGCCTCCGAGACAAACGAAATTTAAAGGGACATTCTGTGATCGTCTCCCTGTCCATTCGAATCATAAATTTGAAGTTGTAAAATGTGAAAGAATACCTTATATCCATTTTTATACATAAGTATAGGTACTTACAAATTTTGCAGAATCTTCTGTTCCTCCGTGGGATGAAGTGGACACTGCCATTTTCGCGAAAGCACAAAACACCACGCTTCTACATAATCGCTGGACACTACACAACACACTTCCCGCAATCCTGACAGAAAACGGGAAGAAGTACTGCGGTTGTCACCCCGGTTTTTCATGGATGCTTAAGGGTGGATTTAGGTGGGGAAATGTTGCGTTTGTTAATTGGACGGGAGTGTGTCGGAAGGAGTTTAGGTTTAGAAGTGGGGAAACAGTCAAAGAAATTCCTTTTGGCATTGTCTACAGCCATCAATGACATGATTTGTAAGGGTAATCCGCTCGTGTTGTCGATCTGTCGGAGTTGAAGATTTGCATTCGTTTTTTGCTTGCAATAACGTCCTTTACAGGTATATCGCCTAATCCGCTGGAGGAACGGTGAGGTACGGTAACATTTTATAATAAGTACAGGATTAATAACAATAAATATAAGGTATTCTTTCATATTTTGCAACTTCAAATTTATGATCTGAATGGACAGGAGACGATGACGTTGTATGCGCCTAGCGACGAATGTCCATTTAAATTTCGTCTATCGAGACACGCACACGATTATGTCTCATCCACACGGTCGGGTGAATTGTAGTCTGTAAGTAGTAGGATTTTGTCTATACACGTATAACTCCACACAATCAAATTTTGCAAAAGCTTTAACAGCTTATACCTCAATAACTATGTGTTTGCAACATGTGGCTTCTTTCAAACTTTTTCTTTTCTGGATGAGTGGAAGGTATTGATGCAAGAACAAACTTTAACAACAATTTTCATTGTTATAAACAATTTTGGGGCAAGTTTCTCTTACAAATGTTCATCGATCCAGAGGTGTAGATTCACTCCTACGACGGATGACCATTAGTTATTATACACCCTGTACAGTTACCTTCTAAAAATCGATAAAATTTCACAAATACTTATGCGGGCAAGTTTTTCTCTACATTTTGCTCGAAAAATGTTCGACGTCCAACTACACCCATATACACGGTTAGCATTAGAGTAGTACTGCACAGAGAGAAGTTTAATCTTCATTTACGTCTGTCTCATAAAAATGTACAGTGGAACTTCTACGTTTGTTTAATAACTTAAGCTACTGTTTTTTCTCATAACTGTGACTGTGTTAAATCCTCGGAAATCTACAAGCGAAATAACAAAAATATTAATCGTAAGGTCAGGAACGAGTTAAAGATCAGAAATCCGTTTTTCGGACGAACCTCTCAGCCCCAGCGTTAGTAGCAACAAAAGACCGGCTGATCCCATGGAAAGATAGAGGGATGGGTAACATTATGGAGGACACTAGATCGCAGCCATAATTTTGAGGGCAAGTGTACACGGGGTTCGAGGGCCTCAGTGCTCGTGTACGACGATGCGGGATCGATTGGAAGGGGCGAAAAGCCAAGAACAGTGTAAATCCTGCGGAGCAAAGTACGTAGCGGTGTAGATCGGCTATCCAGGGTTCGGTGATCGGTGACTGACGACCCTCGGCATCCTGCTGTGGCACATTCACCCTTCTGCATCCCTCGATGTATGCCGTTGTTCCTGCTTCTGCGCGCAACACAGAGAGAGACACCCTCTCTCTCTCTCTCTTTGCGCTAGTAAATCCCGAGGATAACTAGGTGTTACAGGAGAAGGAAACGAGGAGAAGGGTCGGGAGCTGCTCGTACGACGGTGATTCTTTAAACCTCCCCGTACTTGACTGCGTAAACTTTGCGGGATAGTAAATCCGGTGTTGTGTAACCAGCGCCCCGAGGCTCGGATTTACACGGTTCCACGGGTTCTTCGAGCCACGAGTTCTTCTACTTCGCTTCCGTGAAATGAATTCGTCTTGCCGATCCTCGGTCGACCTAGTTTCCCACACCATATTGCCTCGGAGATCCTCCTTTCCGTCGCGAGTCTGATCGACTTCGCTTGCGGTTGGTATAACTGTTTATCGTTTAAAAGGTGCTGATACTATTAGCAAGTTCAATACGACGATCATAGTATGACAAACCGCGGATCTGTATGCGAAATCAAAATTGTCCTCGTCGATTGTAAGTCACGATGTAAATATTGGCAAAATGGGAACCAGCTCCGATCGCGTTGCGCTTGAAATATGTTGTCAAAGTCAACATTTTTAACAACTATGTGAAGATTGAAGATGAATATCATCGGTCAGACTCCCATCTTTGCATTATCGAGAAATGAGAAGGCGAATCCGGCACTCCTGCAATCCTAGAAACGAGTCTACCCCTTAAGCATTGAAATGAATGTGTGTGTAGCAGAGTTGGGCAGTAATTAATTACATGAGTATTTAATTACATCTTCAATTACATGTGCAAAAGTGGACTATAATTACAATAAGAAAACGGTTATAAATGGTCCAAAACATAAAAATTAGTGGTTTAAAAGAACAATTACACTGAAGTAATTGTTAGACTCAATTACAATTACTCTAATCGTGTTAAGTAATTGCAATTACTCCTTTCACAGTTACTGGTTGAGCCAAAGTAATTGCAATTACCAATTACAATTACATGTAAAAATAATTACTAATTTGTAACTGCGCTTTCGTTTCTTTTTCACATTCAGCATTGGCTCTGCCTCCGTTATCCGCGAATTCAAAAAGATTCAAATATTGCACAGGTGCGTTATCTTCGCCCTCCAAAAAGCATAATAAATAATAAATATTTCCTAGTTAAAACTATACATTGTCAATATAAGTGACAAGTGAACCTATTTCTTAAGAGTTGTAATTTAATAAATAATAAATATTTCCTAACATATGCTTTTTGTTTGTTCTTTTTAGACATTTCCACTGAGTAGGTATCTAATTACCTTTTTTAGTGTCATTTTAGCGTTAAGTAATTGCAACTACCCATTACAATTACTCGTAATCGCAATTAAAATTACTTGTAATTGTATTAAAATTACTTGGAAATTGGCAAGTAATTGTAATTGTAATTGAAATTACATTTTGCCCAACTCTGGTGTGTAGCCATACAAAAAATACAAATTTTCTTCCCTCTTCTACGACATTTTTGGGTGTCAATTTAACACCGAGGGCCAGATGCGTGTAATGAGGAACGGATGAGGGTTAATGCATGAAATCCGCAGTCTAGATATCGACTCCTCGTGCCTCTCAGTTTGGAGCGCAGGAGCGCGATTAACGAATGGTGTGCGGCTCGGCGTGGCGACATCCTCGGGGCGGATTAGGTTGCGATCGCGACATCGTGAGGCGTGGTTCAGCTCGATGGCGATTGATGGAGCGAAACGGATACACGGCTGGCGCGTGACCGTCGAAACGGAAACAGCAGTTTCGACTTCCCCTGCCGTTTACCCTGCAGCCGCGAAATCAAGTATGATCTTCCAACGTGAACGGTGTCGCCCGCGTGCGTCCGATAACTCGAAATACTTTCCCCGAAAACCGGATCCCAGATCCAGGATTCGTTTCCGGCCGGGAGCCGGATACGTTCGCAATCTGCCCTGCTACGGAGTTTTCGGGAGGATTACAGGGAAACCAGGGGAGGCGGGGAGGGAGAAGAGAGGTGGGCTCTGTATCGTGTTACGCGATGAAATTCCGTGGCTCTCGTTACGCCGCCATTTACTCTCCGGCGTTCCAGGGGACCGGGAACGTTTTGATTCGCCGCTAATAAAGGACGGGAAAATTGCTCTCGTTTGGAGCCCATTGTATGGCGCGCCGTCGAGCCCAAAGTCGAGCCGGTAAGTATACCCGTGGTACAATTTATAAGGAGCCTTTTCGCCAGGAGAAGACACGACGACGACGACGGAGGCTGCGATAACGGCGACGTCGGCGTTCGTCGATATTCTGCCTCTCGAACATACATTAACGATCAAAAGTTTCCACCGGGAGTCGACGCTACCGCGAACATCCGATGAAAAATTGTCTGCGGAAAGACGGCGATGCAAGGATTTTATCCTGGATAGTGAATCCGCGTGTGTGTGAAAATTGTTGAATACAATTTTTCGAAATCCGCTATATGTGGTGTCGATTCTATGCATTTACGACAAGAATGAGTAGGTGTAATTTAAAACAGTAGAAATATTAGAACAATTTAAGTTTCTAATGGAAAACAGAAATTCTACGAGCATGGGATCTTTAAGTTGCCTGACAAATTTCAAAAGATCATAGAACAAAACGTCATAAAACTTATTCTGAGTACGAGAATATAGTGATTTTTGTTTCTATGTCCACACCGTTATTCTCTCGTCACCGCTCCACTGTACAGTTAGGAGCAAAACTGATCACACACACTTTAAATCAGAATAACTCTTTTATGAATGGACCAAACGACTTCAATCTCTTTCATTGAGATTGGTTAATTGGTTTACGAGTTATAAACGATCAAAAGTGGTAAAAATTGCAATTTTTCAAGATTTTTGACCTTTTTACCACTTTTGATCGTTTATAACTTGTAAACCAATTAACCAATCTCAATGAAATTTTTGGAGCGTATATAATTTATACGAGTTGACCAAACGCATGTTTTAAATTTTCGTTATTGGCTCAGCTGAACAAGTCGTAAAAATCAATTTTTACTATTGTCTTTTACAATTCCGACCAGATGCATTTTTACAGAGAAATTGAACTCGTCTGGTCCATTCATAAAAAAGTTATTCTGATTTAAAGTGCGTGTGATCAGTTTTGCTCCTAACTGTATACAATCACAATTAATTATAATTATCTTAGTTAATCTCGTCGCTATTCTCGATCTTCACCTCTCCACTATATCTGTACCCAAATGGTACAAAAATTGGCTTTCATTCTCAAAAATGAAAGAATCGAGTAGCTGCAGTTTGAAACAGCGGAATGATTAAAAGGATTACAAGAGAAACTGATTTAACGAGTTTCGCGGTGCAGAGTTGAAATGTACCCTATCGAATCCTCCTTAAATCCTCATAGATGTATTTACTAGTAATTCAAATAAAATGTAACCATTACTGTAAAAATAATTGTTTCGTCGCAGTGTTAATATGCTATTCATGCGAAAGTGCCAGATGTCGTATGAACGATGATAAAACGGAACGAGACCCCAACCGGTGCAGTAGATGTGCGGCTCGCAGGTGTCCGGAACGGTTCGGAGACGTATCTGCGGATGTCGCGTGTGCTAAAAGTTGCAGGACTTTCATTCGGGAACTGGCAGCGAACCCGATCGGTTCGATCGCCACGGTATAGAAACTTCGGAATCGAGTTTCGGAGGCGTTTCGCCACTAATTTTGTCGCGTCTAATCTGGGTTTACGATGCGATACGGGCGCGCACGCGTGTGTAAAGCGAGTGAGAGAGTATAATCGGAAGATCTTGAACGGCTTGGCAACGAGCAGCACGTCCCAGCCATTAGGCCCCGAGATCGAGAAACACGGTGAACATTCGATGACCGAGCCTTGCAAACGTTTGCCGAAACGGTCGGACGGTTAGTATTATCACGAGTCATCGCTAACGACTCCGATAATCGAGGATCGAATTCGGTGGACATTGATCGTATCGAGCTCGTAGATCGCGTTCAATCGGTTAGGCTTCGACTAGTTACGTTATGACAACGACGAAATTGAGCGAGAACAAATCTTAGCCTCCGTGCAACGCGTATACGCAAAGATGGAGGATGAGAAGGGGTTGTGGGAGTGCTAACAACGAGATCTCAGTTCAAGCACTCCCACAGGATCACCGTGTCGGCTAGCATACTCTCCTACGGAGGCAGGATGTACGCTGTTCTCGAATTTGTCCGTGTATACTCTCCCGTTTTCGGGTTTACAAATATTGTTGGAGCTACTGTAGAATTGGTGATTGTTCTGCGAGCGAAAATAACGCACGGAATTCGTGTAATTAATCAGGTGGAAATTAGAAGATTAGAATCGCAGTGATTGTGCGGTCTTAATCCCTTGCCGTATTTTAACGAGTCTGGTAATAATAAATGGAAAAACGAAGTTACTTTCCGAATGACCTAACACATAAAATCAGTATTCTATTGTTTAGCTCGGAACACCGAAAATGTCTAGCTTATTTAGTCGGTGCGCATTTTTCGTCGCGTTTCGTGGAAACGGTCGTCCGTTTGGGCCAATTCGGTAGAGGGGCGGTCCGTGGCGATGCTTTCGACGTTTCTCCTCCATTTCTTTCTGTTTGGCCGTTTCCCCGACTTGCCGGGATCCCCATATTAAGCCGAGGAATTAAATTACTGGAATTACACCCTAGGGCTGCGAACGCCGGATGGGAAATCTGCGAGTCGAACGCCGAGCTCAGTCGCTAGCACTGGTTCTTTCTTCCTTTGGCGTTTCGTTGCGTTGCATTGGTTGATACGCTGCTCTGGCTACACGCGCCCCCGCGGAATCGCTTCAACGTGGCTGCTGCTCCCTATCTATTCCGCTTCTGCTCCAACGAGATTAAGATTCCCTTGCCTTACATTAGCCGGGTGCAAGCTTCTTCTTTCCGACTACGACTGCCGACTCCGTCTGCCTGCGTTATTAGCCCGGCGATATTCTTACTTCGGGATTATGATGAAATTGTCGAGCAAGTCGACCTTCCTCGACTTGACGCCTCTACCTTGAACCTCCCGGTTCGAGCAGGTCGACATTCTTTTTGTGAAATCGAGAAAATTTGTCTTATTCTGCTTTCTAATGCTTCGCACATGCCTGAACGACGAACCGAACGGAGGACCGACATTAATATCGGCGAACAGAACGGAGAATCGACCCAGATAGAACAAGACGTTCATTTTACATCCATTTTAGGCCTGAACGTCTGAAATAAGACGTCTCAAAGGCATCTGTTTCGAGACTAAATGACTTGAATTCTTGTCCCATCTACTAAATTCCTATCTACAGATAATTATCGTTATAGATATATATTTTTTGTAATAATTTTTTACTTAATGCTTTAAATTTTATTGCCTTAAAATAATATTTAAAATGATTTATTTGTGTTACTTATTTAGTACTTTTTCTGGATAATTTAAATCACCGATTTCTTTGTCTAGAAATTTCTTTGTATTTCTTGACATTTCTTCTTCCTCCAACTAATTGCAATTTTTGAAAACAAACTGCAGTCATCGTTCGAAAGTGTGAAATATCGTGGAAAAGCTGCAATTTTCGCGATCTTTAATTGTTTGTAACTCGTAGCAAAGACAATTCAGATTTCAGACCTCCAAAAGACGTCCAGTTAGGGACGTCTTATGTCAGGACGTTCAACCGACGTCCAGTCTTAAAGACGTAAAGTTTAGGTCGTAAGATGTTCAGATATAAAATGGACGTAAAATGAACGTCTTTAAAACGTCGTGTGCTATCTGCATCGTTCGGCGCAATATTCGACAAAATATTTAGGTCTGTACGAAAAGCTCCAAGAAAATACGACGTGCATTTTGATGAAAAAAATTGCTGAAACTGACCAACGTGTTTCCTCGCACCTGTGGCCGCAAAGGATCGCCGATTTCGAAAAGCCGTCGGCCTCGATTTGACACTGGATCTCGGGAAAACCTGCGGTTTCGTAGAATGCACCACCGTGCCGGTCAGAGGCATAATCCCGGTGCGGCGGATGGGGTCGCATGAATTTTTCATGCGGCCCGTTAAGCGTTCATCCGGGTGGACCCGCTCGGTTCGCGAAAATTTCACCCGCGAACGACTTACCGGTGGGATGTTCTCCTCTGTTTCCGCGTGATTCGCTGGTGCCGCCGCCACCGCAACGGGAATCCCAATGTTCCTGCATTTGCATTAAAATGCCCCTAACCGGAGAACCAGAGGATGTACCTTCTTTTCAATGGCCTCCTGCGAATCTGGTTCGGTGTACCTGCCCGACCAGATCCAGAAACGCGAAAGGATTTCAAGGCGGCCTCTCCTGGCCACAGGATCGACCTCTCACGGACACAAAGGACACTCGTATTTAACCCTGCCGTGTTCCTACAATGTCCTTTTCTCATCCTTTCGTATTCTGATCCCTTTTACCACGCTCTGATCGTATACTTGTTCCTCTGATCCTCTTGTAGAACATAAAAGAAAAGTGTAAGACAATTCTGTGGTTGTGAGGACAAACGCCGCGTGTTACAATTTCGAAAAATTTGAGTTTATGCATTCATTGATCTGGAGAGTACAGGATTTACGTATTTACGTGAAAGTACAGTGAGTGTACAAAGTATTCGTACATCTTTTAAATATGAATAACTTTTTCAAAAATGGACCCAACAGATTGAGTACTTTCTGAGACTTTAGAAGGATTAATTTACTAGCTAATCTATAAATAATTGTTTTTTTAATGTTAGTGGTCGGAATTACGAAGGAAAATGTAAAGGTCAAGGTTTTTAAATTTTTTATCTTTACCTTTACAACCACAGAATTGTCGCAAAAGGAGATGGAAATGCGTACTTTGATTTTGCATATTTGATGCGATGGCAAAAGAATTATTATTGAATAGTTAGAAAGCACTACGAAGCAGGAAATGACCGTTCGAGATGTCAGCTGTCATGATGTACCACGATTTTGCAATTTGAAGAAACGTAATTAATTTCCGAACCAACAAATAGTTTTGTTATTTCCAATTTAGTAGTTGAATAGATGGCAGGATGCACAAGACATTTGATTGCACCCGAAAAATATTCAAGAGATACGCCGCCAGGTTGTTATCGACTTCCGGCCCAGTATTCCGCAGTGTTTTTTATTTTTTCGATTTCCGTGTACACTCGGAATACAGCTATTTCAATGTTTCCCATCGCCTCCGGACCAGTCGCGTGTGGAATTTTCATCGCGCTGCCGCGAGAAGAGGGAGCCGAAGAGAGAGAGAGAAGGAGGAAGAGAACGTTGTGACATGTACGCGTTTTATTAGTCTCGCGACATACCTGGTCACCGTCAACCATTCATTGCACCGTATTGATAACGTTTTTTCATCAGCGATGTATTCATGTCTGGATTATTCCACGCTATTTCGTCAACAGTGGGTCAAATTGACTTTCCAACGCGGGAAAAGGGACGGGGAACAAGGAACCGATCGTTCGATCGGATCGAGATCGACTCCCGAAACGAATTAGCTGGTTCTGAAATTGATTGGACGGCTCTGGACATCGTGATTCCTCTGACAGTAATATCATTCAACTATACATATAATATATTACTATCTGCTATTTTATCTTTTACTCTGATCGATTTTATTTTCAACCATCCAGTTAGATTAATACATCGCGAGTATTTATTCATCCTAAATATACTGTGGGCGATCAATATGTCAGAGCCGTTTGCATAACTTGACGATTTTATATCGAATCGTCATCCCTGCCACGGTGATATTAATTAACTATTACGATCGATTTTCTTTTAACCGAAAACAGACGTTTCATGCGTCTTTTAATGAAACTGGATTACTTTGACGAAACTCTCTTTGTATTGAAAAAATATGAATGTACAGTCTGCTCTTTCCGTTGGCTAGTGAAACCGGAAATGAAAAGTTGGGGAATGGGAAGTTTTCAAAGATTTTCTATTAAAATTTTTCAGTGTTGTACACTTACCTTTTAAAAATCAATAAAATTTCAGAAATACTTATGCGAACAGAATTTTTCTTTCATTTTGCTCGAAAAATGTATGGGGTCCAATTACATATTTTATGTATAATGCGAGATATTTTATTTCGTTCTGGTCAGAAGGAATCTTCCTTTTGGTTTCCGTAAAATAATGTGTAAAAATGGGAATTTGCAAGAAGGTCCGCAATCTAATTATGACATAATCGTCGGAAGATAAAGATTAGCTGATTAACGGATAGTACCGGATGATCGTTGCAAACAAGATGGAGGCAGAGGCGGGTGACTAGTCGAGGGAAGAGTATCTCCTTGATTTTCTGGAGGGAAAGTCGTTGACGGGGTGGCTGCAATTTACTTTTTCTCCGGAGGGCGTCAACTCGGGCATCACGATTTTAATCTTCTCGCGGCTTTTTCTCCATCGCGAATGCCATCGTCATCGCCATCGCCATCTGCATCGATCTCGTGCTCCCGCGTATTTACAGTTTGCACAAGGCTGTTTCGCAACCGTCCGTCTCTCTTATTCCGTATCGGAATCCATTAGACTAATGAAACGCCCGTGCACGCGGCCACGTCGAGTTTACAGTTGCCGAGCTGGCGAGAAGACTGTTCTTTTCCTCGATTCGAATCTCGACGCGTAAAGGATCGCAATTTCGCGATAAACGATAAACTACCGGCGTGAAAGCCTCGCCTCTACACGGACTCAGGCTCAAACATCTCTGCGTGCTGAAAGCCGCTTGTTCCACAGAAGGAAACAACGCCATCACAGCTCTTTACTGACTGCCATTCTCTCAAACCTGCTCGCACACTGTTTTAAGAGGCGGCTGCTAGTTGGCAGGAACTGTGGTTTTATCCTTCTTCCCGAGGCGAAATTGAATTGACCGAAAACGACGACGACGACCCGTTTCAACGAGTGGACAGCGTCAACCACTCCGAATCAATTTTATCGATACAAGAATGCGAGATTTTCGGTCCAAGAATTATTATACGTATTTCCTGTTGGGAGGAGCTTGTGCATATCTATTTGCTCGAGGTTTTAATTAGCTCCCTCCACCTTTAATTTGTACACGCAGGGTGTCACACATAACACTTCTCACGATTTTTCAAGTACTTGCGATAACCTGACAAAAAATATTTTAAACAAAAGTTGATCAGTTTTTGATTGGCTATACATTGTAATAAAAAAAAGTTCGAAATTTTTTTCTTTTTTAGTATTGGCCTTGCACCTTCATTTTTTAAAATGGCACTTAGTATTTTTGACTTAACAGTATTATAGCCCGTATCAAGACGAATTCAACGACCTGGTATACCATGGCCTTCGGATGACCTGGAAGTATAATACCATTTAAAAGATGCAACACTAAAAAAGAAAATTTTCAAACTTTTTTTATTGCAATGTATAGCCAATCGAGAAAACTGATCGACGTTTGTTTAAAATATTTTTTTGTCAGATTATCGCAAGCACTTAATTGAAAAATCGTGAAAAGTGTTACGTGGCACACCCTGTTTATCATATATTATATGTTATTTGTGGTTATAATTAGACAGCGGATCTTTATCCATTTATAACAAAAATGAATAGCTGTAATATTTCAAATGGTGTAAACATTGGATGAATTTAAAAATACTGTTGCGTTACTTTGAACCTATTAATGAGGTTGCAGTAATAAAATAAAAAATTCAGGTAGAAAGTTATAATAGTCTAGTTGTAATAAATTGTCATACGTGTTCCCGAAAAAATTTACTATAATTATTACACGGCGGATCTTTATGCAAAATAAAAATGTTCTATCTGCATTGTAACAGAGTGGAGCGAATTAGAAATTTATTTTCTTTTAAAATATGTTGAATAAGTTGAAAACAATATAACAGTGTTTTTAAAATCGTCTAATGTTATTACTATTTTAATGTACACCTACTCATTTTTGCCATAAATGCATAAAATTCGCTGTCTAATCATTATATTCCGCATAATTTTTATTTTATTTGATGTTTTAATCCCCGAAGAAATTCCGCGGCTGCGACATCCGGTGCCGCGGGCGGGTTTAGCTTGACTTTAGGCGTACAGCCTATTAATAATAATCAGCCACAGGATACAACGGTAAGCCAACACTGCATCCAACGACTACGAAGCCTCGCGTTTAGATTACACAAGGTAATGCCGAATTTGCTCTACCCAATAACCTGTCTCGAGTGTTGTTGGGGATCACGAATATTGAATAGTCTTGCGCAGGGCGAAGAAACGACGGATCATAGTTTCATTATATATGTAATTCACTTTAAAATGTAAAACAATAATGGTTAAAATATTAGGTCATCCCATAAGCTCGTGCCGATTTTTGTGTATACATTTCGCGCGTCGATTTATAAACACTTTACGCCGATGAGGGACCAATGCACTTACGTGCAACTGTTCGGGAACAGTCTATAGAAGGTTTTCGTGGGTATAAGATCGTGAAATAGTGAACACAGTGATCCCCAGCAGTGAAAAATCATGAGCGAAATGCGTATCCATTTTCGACATCTCATGTCATATGAATTTCGGAAAGGAAGTTCAGTAACAATCGCCACGAACAACATATGTGCTGTTTACGGAGAAAGAACGCTTTCATCTCATACAATTAGGAAGTAGCTTCAACGTTTTAAAAGTGAGACTTTTTGTTTAGAAGACGAGGAACGTTCCGGGCGTCCTTCGAAGATAAAATTCGAGACCTCGTACAGAAATCACGAAGTTTATCAGTTGAGAAGATGTCAGATTTTCTGAAAATACCTAAAACAAACTTAAAGATATGTTTACAAAATTAACATATTCAACCGCTCGAAAAACGGCTTACTTATGGGATAACGTAATAATATCCGGAGAGTATTATAAAGGGGCCCTTAGACCAGAGTAGGGCAATAATCAACTAATATTTAAAAATGACTAATAGTTTTTTTGAATGTTAGTCATAGCAAAATAGTCATTAGTCAAAACTTTTCGATTAGTTAGTGATAACTAAATAATAATATTAATGTATGTTAACGCACAATAGTGACTGATGACTAATCATGATCATCAACTACTAATTCACTAATAAGCAATAGCTAACGATTACTTAGAGCTGTGACTAATTATTTTCCATTTAGTCATCACTAACTAATCAAAAAGTTTTGACTAATGACTATTTTGCTATGACTAACATTCAAAAAGACTATTAGTCATTTTGAAATATTAGTTGATTATTGCCCTACTCTGCCCTAGACGATCAATAATGTTGTCAATGTAGGTTGACAATAATATTGAAGCTCCCGTCAATACTCTTCAATAATCTCATCAATCTAGAATCCAAAGTGTTGTTTTGAGAAACAGTTGTGTACTGTATTTTGTGACGAGGTGTTACCTCTGAACTTTCAGTTTCTGCTATTTCTAGTTGGTCCTTTATAAACAGCATAACGTCGAAATACCAGGTCTTCGGTTTTGGGATCTCTCGTCGGTTGATGCACCTGACCGCTTCGCGTTTTCAATTGCCTTGAAATCTGTTGAAATTGGTGCGTAAAGTGTTTATTTTCTTCTTGAATTTTTCAACGACGAAATCCGGTTTGAACCGAATCAACGCGTCAACTACTTCTTCCTGAGAAATGTGTTTCTTGTTTTGGTTGAAGTAATCTTTCGATTTCACTTTCCACAGTTCTGGGCAATCACGGTATAACGTAATAAGCAACATAGTAAACTTTCGTTGCGCGTCAGAATCGTTTTTGATCGGCGCGCCAGCCATTTTGCGTGTACGACGTCCGAGTCGAGACTGACGAAATATTGACAACTAAACCTTCTAAACGTAAATGCGCGCATCAATACGGCTCCAGTCAATGAGCTGCAATCAAAGTTTCTATCAATATGCTTCAATAAATTGACAATGTGTTTGAACCCCTTCTAAACGGTCAATATGCCCATCCAATGTGCCTCGTTAATATTATTGATAGGCGTATTGACAATATTATTGATCGTCTAGGAGCCCCTTAAGGGTTAAGAGTCGTAGATAATATTTCTCAAGGACTTCGTTCAAAATTCGCCGAAGACTCACTTGGACCATACATCGAGGCAGATCAACGGAGAGGAGGAGCAACTACGATAAGATCCAGACGTCGCGCGAGTTTACGCAGTTATGCGAGTACATAAACAGCAGGCGGGCTTGTGCCGCGCGGCCAGGATGATTAGTTTGCCATAGGTTCGCTGCGGACCAGATCCGATCCATTCCCCGGGCTGAGATCCAGCGTTTCGCACCGGATGCGTCTCTCAGCCCCCGGTGTTCCTCAGTTTCCCGGTTAGCCTAGCGATCATCTCCTCGTCCGTCCGCGGATCCTCCTGTGCTCGCTATTTCGGTAGTCGGTAATCGAATCGTCTCTGTTCCGCCTTCTCGAAAGACTGTTCCGTCTTCGGGACCTCCCTCGCAACTGTTCTTGCGATTAGTATGCGATCCGCGTTCGCCGAAGCCGGATTCACCGATCCGTAGATCGCTGCCGCTAAACTCCTGCCTCGGAATCAACGCTTTGCCAAAAGTCGAACGAAGCCCGGAGAGGGAGAGAACTTGAAGAGTTTTCTTCAAGGACGCCGGGGAAAGTTGCTCCTCTTGAGCGACCCATGGTGCACTTCGGTTGCACGAAAACCGACAGTGGAGGAGTCGAGTGCTTCGTAGAGTTCAGTGAGAATTGTTGAATATTGTTGCAAAATTTGCCAATTTATGCAGAAAGCCTTCTACGCCTTCGGGATCGTTGTGTTAGTGATCGAGTACCTTTTTGTTAGAATTATGTTAGAATTAGGTTAGAGTGGGTGAAGGAGCAGGTGCAATTTCAAACCGTAGAGCAATTAGTATAATTGTGAAATTGTGCGATGTTTTTCGATGCTGTAGGGACCAGACATTTTTTGAACCGTCCATTTGAAATCGTAGATCTCCGAGCGTCTTTGAAAATCATCCTCACAAAGTCTCAATGCTTAAGCTTCTCTGGTTATTAACACAATGGTTAGAAGACCTGCCGAGCCACCACTGGAGATACGAAGAAGGGTGGGAAAACGTCGGAGACTTTTGTTTTCGAGGACAATCGCTTCCCGTTTGATCGCAGACCCGTGAAACGTCTCCCGTCGACATTAGCTATGAGTAGGTTCGCCTTTTAGTGAACCGTGAACGCTCTGCCGTGAACTTGCACGCGTGAACGCGTCTCCGTCGATTGTCCCAGCATTCTTCGTCCCAACAATGACTTTGTCTTCTTCTTTCCGAACGTGGAGAATCGTCGATGACTGCCGGATGGATTGTTTTTCTTTCTCTCTCTCTCTTCTCGAGAAAGACAGTAGAGAAGCTTCGAAGAAAGTCGAAAAACAACCTGTTCTGTTCGATGAAATTTTTCCTTGATCCTTTCCTTTCTGATCGGTTGTAGAAGAGTCTGCTAAGATCATTGGATCTCAGATGACGGAACGAAGCAGCGTGGATCGTGCTACGAGGTTCATTGAAATCCTCGCGACCATAGGATCGTTCCTTTTGGTTCTGGTTACGTTGCCGTTCTCTCTGTGCTTCACCTTCAAGGTTGTACAGGAGTATGAGAGAGCTGTCGTCTTCAGGATGGGTCGGTTGAAGGGCGACGCGAGTGGTCCAGGTGATTATGATCGCAATTGACGGTTTTGGGTCATTCCATGCGAAATCGATCACTTTTTGACGTCACCCTCGTGACACGCCAACGACACCGTGACCAAGAGTGGTTACTAATATTGTTCTCGAGGTATAAATAAGGTTATTTAGTCGTGTACGGTCTGCTGGTATTGTTTTGAGACCAGCGGTCAACAACTGATCATTAAACTGCGGATTTTATGCATTTATAAGAAAAATTAGTAGGTGTAATCTGAAACAGCAAAATCATTAGACGAATTTAATGCTAGTGTTACATTATTTTCAATCTATTAAACATTTTAAGAAAGAAATTACATTTCTATTTCAGCCCAACTCGTTGCTACTCGGGTAGAAAGTTTTTATTTTGCATAAAGATCCGCAATCTACTGATCATAATAGCGGTGCGCTCGACTCGCCTCTGGCCTCTCATCGAGAAAAAACGTGAAAGAAGAATTTGTTTACATTTCTCGACATCCTAAAGTTAATCATCGAGGTTGAAAAAATGATTTTACAATAGCCCAATCCTTTCAGAATAAAACAAAAAAAAAATGTAGCTCAATCGGACAAACAGTTCCCGAGATAAAAATCCGTAAAGGCCCGTTTTCTCCAAGATGAGCAAAAATTGCAAACGAAGGTCTGTCATTTCTAAAAAAATTCAAGCCGGCAAAATAATGACTTAAACCGCCCCTAATTATCGCATGGACGACAACATATTTCATTTAGAACGAAATCGACGAGGGTGACGTCAAAAACTGATCGGTTTGGCATAGAATGACTCTTTTGCGAATGATACAAACGCGTTTAAAGCTGTAGCTGTAATCAGGAACGTTCTTCGTGATGCCATGCGTGGACACTTGCGTTCGCGTGGATCTAAGGACAGTGTCCTTCGACGTTCCTCCTCAGGAAGTCCTCACCAAGGACTCTGTCACAGTGACCGTCGACGCGGTCGTCTATTATCGCATCAAGGAACCGTTGAACGCTGTCGTCAAAATCGCCAATTACAGGTAATTAACTTTTTGTACGAAAATCAGTCTGTGAGCAAACGACAGCACGAAATTGTGTCCGCGAGCGGTTTGAAAACGAAAAAGCTCTGGGACTCGAAGCAGCCGCTCTCGATTCGGAAATTATAGAGTTGGGAACCAACGAGTTAATTAACGCGGACACGATTCCCTGAAATTTTAATTAACATCTCCGTGGGGACGGACACGGTCTTGCTCCGTCTCGAGAGCGAATGCGACGATGGAGGAGAAAAATGCGGAGGACGGCTCGTCGAGGGGTTACGAGAGCGTGACCAAATTACTTGAATAATTTGTGACGGTGCGGCGCGCGACGCGGCGGTACCAGCGACTCGATTATTTCGCGTGCAAGTTGTGCGTCCATGTTTCTTCAGGCTCGTGGACGTGGTCGCGCACCTCTGCTTGATGGTTCAGAAAGAAATTCGTCCTAACCAATCCGTTCCAGACAGCTACAATCAGAACAATGTTCTATCCTCGAGTGGTTCCTGAAAATTCAATCAAATCAGCCAAATGTAAAATATGTACTGTTTTATTAATCTTCGATCGTCAAATGGCCCTCAAAAATTGAGTTAAGAACTTTAATAGATCAATTGATGTATGTAAAAATAACTATTTTGCTCTGAAGAAATTTGTACAATTCAATGAGAATGTATTCTCGTTGGCGAGACAAGCAAAATTGTCAATCATTCTCATATTTTTATAATTTCAGGATTTGAAAAGACATTCTTTATAAAAGGTAGAAATAAGACCATTTTTCTTCTGTGTCGATCACCATTCATTCTCGCGTCATATTATTTGATCTTTTAACTAATTTTATACTGGAATGACGACATTCAAGACGAGGAATTCCATTTATGAATTAACCCTTCGCAGTCGCAGCTATTTTAACTCGAAAATGAAACATTTCTGCCCACCTAGAATAACTCCCTCGTGTATGATTTTCTTCATTGTGTAGATATGAAAAATTGATATAATACCTCATACAATACTTAAATTGTGTAGTAATTGATTAGATACGAACATATTTAAAAATGTAAACGAGAGCAAAGCAGCTTAAAATGTTTGAATCCTTCTTTGCTAGTCTTTGAATAAGTAGATTATTTTATCAGGATGATCGAAAGGATTTATTTGAATGGTTAAAAGCGTAACGTTTGGCTCCATTGAGTTTAATGTGAATCGAAATCAATTTTCCCGGACTCCGCCGGAAGCATACAAGATCATCGGTTTATTTTCCAGTCATTCGACCCGATTGTTGGCTGCCAGCACGCTGAGAACGGTCCTCGGTACTCGAAATTTGGCGGAGATCCTGTCCGAACGCGAGAACATCTCTCACACCATGCAGATCTCTTTGGACGAAGCTACGGATCCATGGGGTGTCAAGGTCGAACGTGTCGAAATGTGAGTTCCAGCATAGAACATGTAGACATCCGAGTTTCTACTCGACGATTGCAATAGACGAGAATATTCCACGCCCTCCAGAAGAACTTGAAGCTCGATCAAGCACGGGGAATCCTGCACACATAATATGCTTCGGAACTATCGTTATCGAGCTTGATGTTGCGAGAATTTCGTAAACTCCTGCTGGCAGATTGCCGACGACTTTCTCGATATGCGAGCATCGTATCGGAAAACGAGACCAACGTTATAGATTGAAGATCATCGGGTCGGCAGATCCGTTTATGCTACCATAGAGAGATTTAAACGTCGTCTCTCTCTATAATCCTCCGTTTGTAGAAATTCGACTTTAAGCATTTTTCCTGCTGCAACTGTTCGAGCTGGAGGAACGATTTTTACACAGAAAAATTCTGCAATCTCTCGCAGATAGATAGTTTTTTCATCACATTTCACTGATCAGACCTTTTCTTTTACAGTTCGTGAAGTTCTAGAAATTGTTGTAAAGTGCCCAAATATGGTATAGTCGCCTATTATGACACTACCTTATATCTTGTAAAGGAGAAGTCGCACTCTAGTTAGAAAATCCTTAAACAATAGTTTACCATGTTTACTCAAGTGTGCAGTGCAATCGCACCATTCTATAGATTTTTGTGGTTAGATTTTCCTATATAGTACCTTTTTCGAGGAAGGTAAGTGATTTTGAAATGTTTAAACATGTCTGTAGTTTCAGTTTATTTATATTAATGTTTGTCAACTGATTGGTTTGGGCTGAAATTCATTTTCTCTTTGTCAGTAGCTAGTATTATCAGACCACGTGGAGTTCCTAATATGGCACTACCAAGGGTTCCCTAATATGGGTATAAATATATATATATTGTATATATATTATATTGACATTCTTGGTGTGGGTACCGAATATGGCACTAGGTGTCATATTAGGGACTCAAGGTGTACCATATTAAAAACCCCTTCCGCTGGAACCTGCAAATGACACACCACAAAAAAAATATTTTTCCCCAGCTGTATTAATTTTTGAACAAACTCGACCCGAGAATCTTATAGGGAGGAAATGCATCTACAACTGGTAATTTTTTGGAAAAAGAGCATGCTAAAATAATTAAGAAATGACATCAACAAACAGTGGTTCATATTTGGGCACTTCACTCTACTTCATTATTCAAGCACACGTTACCATGAAAATCCTACCGAATCCTGCAGATCGATTTCCGACTGACGTGTAAAGTCGGAATTAGGGGCGGAAGGGTGGAAAGACAGCGACAGCAACTGACTCTGTACGAGGGTCCGGGTACCTAAAGTTACTAGCTATACTATGGCATGCTAGCTACCGAAGGGGTACGTGAACGCGCATAAACGCGGACACTCGAGTGCCATCGAGAAAGCCATCGAAGAGCCCTTTGGTCTCGGCTTCGATAGCCAGGCACGCCACCAAAGTCGGAGAAAGAGGTTTCGAGTGCTTTCGAAAAGGGTGGCACGCATAGTATATGAAGGAAGAAAGGGACGTCGATTGTATAGGTATAGGGTGTGAAAAAACGTTGTGTCGTGGCCTTTGAGGCAATTTGACTCCGTCAACTAAGACACGTCCCGAGAAAGCCGTGAAATCGGCCTTCAACAGCTATTATTTCAACTAATGAAACTTAGCGACTGCTTTCGGCAGAATCATTTCTGAAGAAATTCTTACAAGTTTATTTTGGATATAGCACGATCATTGTTCATCATGCACGAAAATTCTTCAGCTTCGAACGACATTGTTGTTGTAGTAATTAGAGCAAGGCTTGTAGTAATTAGGGTACGATTTGATAGACGTTGTTCTAACCAAACCGAATGTTCACGGTTCAGAAAGGACGTTCGACTTCCGGTGCAATTGCAACGAGCCATGGCCACGGAAGCGGAAGCTACGAGGGAGGCTAGAGCAAAAGTGATTGCAGCGGAAGGAGAAATGCTGGCTTCCCGTGCTCTAAAGGAGGCCAGTGATGTCATTTCCACGAGTCCTGCTGCTCTGCAGGTAGGTTCTCTTATTATAGGCAATGAGAAGATTTAAGAAGACCATCATGTATGTCCTAACTTGTATACGTTTATGTGTACAGCTGCGGTATCTGCAGACATTGAACAGTATATCAGCGGAGAAGAATTCGACCATTATCTTCCCGCTGCCAGTCGAATTCCTGACGCCATTTTTCACGAGTGGCGTTCATTCGAAGATCGATCAGAAGACCCTTAAAACATCGTCTGAGGAACGTCCTCCAAACGTAGAAATAAAACGAGCGAATCGATAAACGATCAAAGACAGAGCTGACGTTGCACAATTCCGAATTTTCAACGTTTTCAACGATAGCTGAGAAAAGACCAATCCCCTTTTTCCCTCGGAAAAAGACGATAAGACAATACAACAGAAGTTCCTTAAATTTTCCGAGCATCAACCCTTCGCACTCGGAGCTATTTTTACTAAAAAAAAAACTCATAAATAATAAGAATTTTAGAAATCAGAGGTTACTTTAAGGTGATGCCATTAATATCTCTGAATGCGTTTTAACGTCAACTAGAATATGCCAGGAAAGAAATGTACATTTACAAGGAAAGAAAATATCGATGACCTTGGAAACTCCGGAAAAAATTACCTTTGAACGAAATAAAATTTGCAAAGCATTCACCTTGCGGTACCATTTACATTGCATGATAAGCATCTGTTATGTCATAAAAAATAAAGGAGATATTTAGGTGGCTAAATTTAGGTCTTTAAGTGGACCACCTTGTATGTACATCGCGATCGATAATGAAAGAGAAGCTGACGGGTAAAGGCGCGAGAGTTGCGGCCTGTCCTTTCGCACGTAGATTTCACTATACGGTTGCGTATGAAATTTCCATTTTATAGGGTTTCATAAAGACGGCGTGGCATGGCGTGGCACGTACGTTTCACTTTTCCCGGACTTAAAGTTTCCGTGGGCAGGGCCCAGAGCGTCGGGCCACATTTCCGCCGCACGTTGTAACTTGTAACGCTGGGAACGTGACATGGAAACATGAGGCGGTACGTACGCACGGACGCACGCACTCGCCGATCCCTGCGAGAGTACTTATTTACGCGGCTCGATCGTTCCCGTCGAGAATCTCAACAAAATCTGCCGTCCGATGACCGGTCGATTTTCGCGGCCGTGCAACACACCCACGCACGACGCGCAAATTTACGAGTTACTAGTTCGAGCGCGCGCGCGCTCGTCGCGACGTGACCTGCCGACAGATTTATTTCGACCAAGCTTTACAGTTTTTCTCTCTTTCGCTCGTCGACGAATCGTATTTCCCACTGTTCCTTCCGCAATTAAAGAATTTGCGCATAAATCGATCGAACGATAAACAGGTCCATCCGTAGTTTAATAATTATTAGGTGTGCAAATAAGTTCTTTCCCCTTTTTCTCCAAATTTAAGATTGTATTACATAAATACGGTACAAGATTACGTCTCAAAGTAATCACCCTCATTCTCTATAACCTTTTCCCACCTGGTGGGTAAATCATAAATTCCATCCTTGAAGAATAGCGACTGCTTGCTGGTTTTGAAATCATCAATACATTTTCATAGGATTGCATAGGATTGGAAACTCCTAGAACGCTCATTACGACTCTTCTTAAAGCTAAAAGAACGTACTTTCAGATGGCACCACAATCGGGAAGTAATACGAATTCAATCAGAAGTTATGATCGTAGGAAAAAAGGGGAAGGGGAACTTATTTGCACGCCTAATAGAAGCAGTGCCGAATTAATAGGTTCAAAGTAGAGGTTCCGTTTCAGATGTACATGAGATACAAGAGATACACCCTTTGTAGTTTGTCGAACGTAGAGAAGGATAACGATTGACAAAACCCAACCCACACCTTTGCGACGGCTACGGAGATAATACTGTATACAGATTCGTAGAATGACTAGCAACGAAGCAGCGATCGAGCGATAAATAGGTTCATTCATAGTTCAATAATTACAAGCAGTGCCGGATTCAGTGTACACGGACAGGTTCAGTGTAGAGATCCCAATTTCACGTGTACACAAGCATCTCCGTAACTGTCTACAGATTCTTAGAATGACTAGCAACGAAGCAGCGAAGAAAGCCACACCGGCAACGGGCCAGCGGGGGGAACAAAAGCGATTCTCCCGAAGGTCCGCGAAAATTCTGCGGTTTACCGGCAAGCCGCGGGTACAGGTTCGGGTACGTAGACTCGCGAGTCGCGACTAATTACCGTCGACGAACACCAGCGTCCCATTGAAAGTAGGATCGGTATTGTCGAGCTCCCGCGAGCAAGGCCGCTTTTATTCGGCTCACGATTCGGATGAACGCCGAAATGGCTGTTCGCGAGACACGGTCGTTCGCGATTTATCAGAGGAAGGGTGGCGGGGGAGTGCGAAACGAATTGTCCTGCGAGGCGCAGGATGCGTTTACGAGGGAAGATCCTTTCAACCGGTCCGCGTACCGGGAATACCGTTCTCCGACAGAATGGCTGCCGGTTAACGCAAGAAATTACGAGGGATTCCAATTATGACCGTCGCCAACAGGAAGGAACATCGCGAACAACGGAATTGCCAGGCGAGGAGCTGCCACGCGATCGGTATCGCGGTGCGAAAATCGCTACGAAAATCCGCGCACCTTGGGCGTTCCATAAATTGGACTCTAAACATGATTTTTAATCGATTATCCCTTTACACTCTCGGAAATGTTCTAGGTTGATAGAACTGTCTTGATGCTTGAAACAATTAACCCTTTGCCCTCTTGAAAATATTCTAGGTAGATAGAACTGTCTTGACATATGAACAATTAAATCGTCTATGCCACACGGCCCACACGTCGTCAACCGAATTGTAATGACTTCTTCTTGATCAAACGCTGTCTACTCGATTCGTCAATCGTCATTCCACTGATTCCAGTTCTTCGTCATTCTACCGACTGCAGCCACAAATGAAACATTGCCAACACCATTCAACATGAAAATCGCAGCTCGTCGAACCGGAGAAGCTAGAAAGGAATGTGTAACGATTCACGGAACGGGCACAGAGAGAAGAAGCGTGGCATTCTGTGCCATTCGGGGAATTCGCCATTCATGGCCGTGTTTCAGCGGCCCGTAATTTCTTGGACGATAATTAGCAACCGCTCGCACCTCGGCGCGACGCGACGCGACGCGGTGCTGCTGCTAGTTTACGGTTACAATTAAAAATTTTTTAATTTCGCGAAAACCTGCTTCTGGCCTCTCGCAGCGCGTAGATTGCCCGCAGGGAGCCTCGAGGTCTCCCGTTGTAATAGGCTGTCTCCCTTGTCGCGCTGACTTTTCTTCGGCCGCACTTATTTCGCCGGAGCTCGACGCGAACTTTTCACCTCCATCGCCCTCCTTCTCCCTCGGAACTAATTTCATAGGCGAGAAAATTAACTACGACGCCCGCGGCTGCGAGAGAACAAGTCTCCCTCTCTCTCTCACTCACACTCTCTCTCTATCTTTCGTCGATCGCGTTCGCTCGGACGTGCGCCTTTTGTCACTCGATAATCGCTCGACACGAAAATCTTGACGCCTTACCCGCTCAACGATTATTAATAGATTTTTTAATGAGTGTGGTACACCTGAACGATCTCGATCACGTTTTTTCTAGGCGGCAACCCGGAAGCGAGTGCTCGAGAGCTCCTTGTTTCGAGGAAATTCGTGTTTATAACTAGACTCCGAATTTCATGCAATTACCACGCCAATTTGTTGATCGTATTATTTCTAACCCACTGTAATTACTAAAAAAAAAACTTTTTAAAAAACACGCTTATATTAAAATGCACTAAAAAGGAGAAAATAATTTTTTCGGCATTAGTAACTATAAATAAAAGCGTGGAGCGCTAAACTATATTGACGTAATCTTCGTGGGCGCTCCACGCTTTTATTTATAGTCACTAATGCCTAAAAAAATTATTTTCTCCTTTTTATATATTTTTCTATTTTCTACTTTTTAGTCTTTTTTAAATGGAACGCAAGATATAGTACTACTTGTACGAAATAGGAAGATATAGAAACGCAAGATATATGGAAATACGCGAGAAAGAATGAAGGGATGAGTCCGAGAGACGACGCATTATGGGCCAAACCGACGAAATCTGTGTCAAAATCAAAGAACTTTCGATAGAAATGAGATAGAGCGATGATATGTTTTTAAATGAAAAGTGATACCTTATTTTTTTATTTTTATCACCAGTAGTTAAAAAATTCAAATGAACGGAACACCACACTGAGCTCCTTCGGTGCGAAGTGGGTCAGTGGAGTGGGGATGAGTCGGAATGGGAACACGTAGTGGAGTAGGGAACGCTGGCGCGCGGAGTGGGGATCGTTGAACGTGACGTCGTACTACCGAGCGTCGCGCGGCGAGGTGTGACGGTTAATACTAAAATTCTTTTTTCTCCTAGACGCACAGTTTCTTTAAATTTGTTTTTTTATGTTGCATTGTCATCCAGTTCTGAACTATGTTTAAAGTTTCAAGTCTCTAGCTCATCGGGAAGTGATTTCAAATTCGATTACAAGATTTGACGCATACAACGACAACGACAACTCGGCAAGCTAATATAAGCGTGGTAATAATAAAAAGAGATGTCTGCGCAGCTCCTGTCTTCTGAAATTACAATTTCTATTCTATTCTGTGAAAAAATCTCCAGCCTACTTGCAAGCCAAGCAAAAATTATAATGAAAATCACTATGATCACTGCGGATGTTCATGCATTTTCCAATTTTAAGAAAGTGGAATGAAATAAAATCATATTTTTAATGGAAACAGCCTTTGTAGATTGAAAACAATTGGAAATTGTACAAAATTCTGTCGAATTTTATATTCTAGCCGTTTTTGAACATTTTCATATTAAATACATAAAGATCCGTACTCTAATGATCACTATGATCTATGTTTAGTGTCCCAAGGGTACTCGAACGCATTTTTGGGCCACTGTATGTAGATAATCTCGAGTTTCCAATTTTTCACTTTGTACGCAGCGCACGATCATGAAACGCGCAATTAACGTGGATGATTCATTCTTAGCGATCGCGGAAGATGAATCAGTACGAAAGCAATGTTTCTCGATGAATCATCCCCAAAGCGAAAGGGCGTAAAGTCTTTCCAATTTCGGAAAACTTTTGTCCACGGTGTTTCCCGGTTTTTCCGTGTTTCCTCGAGTGGTCGATACGTTTTTCACACGGTCCTCTCGCGTTCCACTTCGATTCCGTAAACGTAAATATTGTTTCTGTCGCGTTTTGTTTTCGAAACGCGGAGCCTCGCGATCGAGAGATTGGACGTTGAAAACTGTTCTCGTTCGAAACGACGCGAAACTAGTGCGCCGTCTCGCGGTTCGATGCATGCCCGGTACAATCAAGATGCACTATGCACCGGTGAACGATTCCTACCGCGTGAAATTAAGGGACGATCACGTTCATCCTCGCTTAATCCCCGAGAAAGACGTGACTGGCTAAATAATAGGAGGCTGTTGTTGGATCGCGACTGCACGGTCTTTGATCGGCTTATTTAGCAGCGGCGCCAAAGCTTCTCCCTAATTCGATTCGAAATCGCATTCATTCTCGCGTCAGCGTGATGTTGCGCATTCTGGATTATCTTGCCCTAGCGAAAAACAATACTAGACATTCTCCTTCAGTGTCTTTAGCGCATCTTTAACATTTCTTAACACTAAACCTACCATCACCGGTCTAAATGACCGGTCCCAGATTTTTTATTTTACGTATAAAAGTTGCCCCGCAAATGGGGCAAGTCCGTCTCTGAATGTTAAAAATTCTTTCGAACCTTGTTTCAAGTGCTACACGGCAGGAAAAGAATTATTATCAAGCCTGCTACAAAATGCTTTTCATTGCACTAGATATATTGTTTAGTTTTATAGTTACCCATACAGTACGCACTTACCTCACCGTGATAGTACGGACTTGCCCCGTGTAGTAATATTTACGGGTCAAGTGCATCTTAGTGGTTTTCTCAATACATTTTAAAAAATACAATAAAAACGGTTTATTCTTGGGCGACGTCTATGTAGAATAGTTCATACTAACTTATACTACATTAATAAATACAAGCTAGAGAAATTTCGTTCATATTATAATAAAAAGAACCAATTAACGGACTTGCCCCGTAGAGACGTACTTACCCCACTCCACCTTACATGATTTTTATCATTTTATAAACGTAAATGTGTAGTAATTGATTAGTATTCCTAGAAAACGGCTTATTTCTTATTAATAATTGCGTTAGTAGGAAAGAACAATTATACCTGGGAAAAAGAAAAATCGTTAGTATAAGATAAAAATGACTTAATATTTTGTTGGATATCCTCCACTTTTTATAACATGCCTTAGGCGATTTGGCATATTGGCGTCGTGACATGAAATTTCCGAAAAATCGGCGAAAGAACTTGGAAAGTCGGTATACTCGCGAGGTGGTCGGTCAGGATGGCGACGGCCCATTTTCGCGAATGCTATGGAACGAGGTCGAGGTAGTTGAAGAAGTCAGAGATAGGGGGTTGAAAGGGGATGAAGGGAGACTGATTCTGAGGGCGGAATGGGCCGTCGAAGAGGAACGTTCCAACGGAGATCGGGAAGATAGACGGACAAACGGTAGCGTCCGCGACGATCGCGGGGGAGGGATCGTTTGGAGTGCGTTCAAATCGTCGTAGCAATTTCGCTGTGGCCTCCCTCTCTCTCTCTCTCCTGTCTCCCTCTTCGTTTCTACAGTCGCGTTTAATTTCTGTCTCGTCACTGGTGAAACTCGCCGGTGCGCGGTGGCTCGGTTGTTGACCGAGAAAAAACGATTGAGAGAGAGAAGGGGGGGGGAATCGTCGTGGAAACGCATGGGTGTTCGCGTCGGCCATTTTCATTCATCGGACGGTCCTCGGTACCCGGGGAATAAATTATCGTCGTTCGGGTCGGGAACGGGTTTTTCGTACGTGGATTCGGTAAGGTACGCCAAGCTATTTCGGCCAGCCGTAATTCATATTTACGACCGATGGGAGTTACGCCAACTATAAGAGGCTGCATAATGAAACCCAGTGGCAGTAACACCCTCCCACCAGTTTTTCCTTAGCCCCGTTTCATTTTTATTCCCGCCGAGCCGCGCCGTTTACCGCTTTTTCCTTTGCCCTTCCTCTCTTTCTCTCTCTTGCCATCCGCTTCGTCGATATCCAGGATCGGGATCAGGATTCGGGATCGGGATTGGGATCGGTCTAATATCGCCGACCCTCGTCGAACCTTTCCCATCGATATTTCAAGGTTCCGAAAGCCTACGGGGTTATGCGTTATACCTATCGCGCGCCATCGATTTCCTCTCGTCTTATTTATGGGGCCGATTTATGCACCGAGACAACACCAATTTGCTGCCTATCCGCCGGGCGAACGATCGAACCTGTTGTCCCTTCGTTTCCGGCTGTCGCTTCATTGATCCAGAACTGGGTCGACGTTTCACGGTGTCGTCATTGTTACCGCGTGACGCTGTGCCTATGTCACGAACGATCCAGATCTTATTGAATATTAGGATTGGTAGACGGCGGATCTTATGCGTTTATCATAGAAATCAGTAGCTGTAACTTGAAACAGCTAAAACTTTCGGAGAATTTGAAAATACTGTTATATTATTCTCAACTTGTTTTCGAAATTTTTATATTCGAGATTACAGCGTTTGCAAAGGTACATTATTGGAAAATTATTGATTAATTTCTTGCACCCGCCAGGTGCAATTGCATTTTATTCTTTAATTCAACCCAATGTTTTTGTTAAACTGTTAAGCCAATCGATCCCATTTATTATCCTTATTATTAGAAGTATTGACATTTCGATGATCTTGGGTTAGTACTTTTATACGTAGGATAATAAAAGGGATCGGTTAATCTAATAAAAAAATTGGGTTGCATTAAAGAATGAAGTGTAATTATTGCATCCACATAAAGAATAAGGTTATAGGAAGTTAAGATGTATGTATTATGACGTATGATTTTTTCCTCTATCATTTTTCTTAAAAAACAACAGCAACTTGTCCCAGTTCCCAGAATCACCCTGTATGAGAGTATTGTGATAAAACTAGCTTCAAATCTGAACAAATGCGGCTTCGTTATTTTCGTACAATAAAGTGTTAATTTTCCCTTAGCTGAATAATATTGAATCATTGAATAGATCCGGGAGAACAGATTTAGACAAGCTTTTGTCACGACTAAAACAATCAGATTGTTATAGGAGAGATATTAAAACTGATGAGATTCTTTCGGAGACTGCAGCGTTGCAAAAAAGAGCCAGCACTCGACCATCGTGGATGGTGCGGCGTTAAAGTGGCGAACTCCTAACAATAAATTTCAATATTATTGTACGGCGGCGAGGGCGTGCTTCCTTCCGGTCCGGTTTTAACGGGAACGAAATATCCTGCACGTAATGCGCGCAAAATGTTTTATAAACAGCAGAGGAGCTTTAACGCGGGGCTATTATTTACGCGGGGGATCCTTCGGTGAATTGTTGCGCTTGTTAACTGTGACCGCGACGCACGGACAGCACCGGGTAATATTAAACGCCACCGGAGATATTAAACGACCGGTTTTTCTTATCTGGGAGTTACGTCTGGCCGCCACCCGCAACCAGAATTGATCGCGATCCCATCGGGCCTCCGGATTCTCCACCGCAACCTGCCTCAGTCTCTGCGAACATAACATTCGCGAAAAGCAGCAAGGCGAAAGCACCAATAGGGTAAATGTACCTGTTACTGCGGTATTTTTCCCCAATGAGATTCAAATACGTGAAAACGATCACTTTTGGACGTCACCAACGACGATATTCTTCTGAATGGAATATGTCGTAGTTCATGTGAGATTAGTGGGGGTTTAAGTCATCATTTTGCCGGCTTAGAATTTGGGCCTCCGAATACGGGCCGAATACGGGCCTCCGAAGTTCGCAATTTTTGCCCATTTCGACGAAAACGGAGCTCACTTACGAATTTTTAGCTCGGGAACTGTTTGTCCGATTGAGCTACACAATATGTATACAGGGTGTCTCAGCTGAAGGAGGCCACCTAAATATATCCTTTATTTTTAATTTTATTTTCTATATTTTCTATATCATATATATTATATGATGGAATAAAAAGAATAAGTTTTCCCGATAAAAAAATAACGATGACCTTGAAAAAACTATGAAAAAATAATCGGACAGAAGAAATTGTTCTTCTATGATATTCCTCCTTCGATACCATTTAAATTATGCCATAAATATGTTTTTGTGCCATTAGAAATAAAGGAGATAGTTAGGTGAGACACCCAGTATATTTGTTTTATTCAGAAAGTATGTATTGGGCTATTGTAAAATCATTTTTTCAACCTCGATAACTAGCTTTATAATGTCGAAGAATGTAAGCAAATTTTGAAAGAAATGAAATGACATATAATTTTGAAACAGCCGGTACAGTAACGAAACTCGTGAAAGTTGTTTGTAGGAAACGAACGGAAACGACAAGAGGGTAACTGCGTATTATCCGATACTGCTGCGTGAAATTAAGCGTGCTTTGCGTGGCTTTATTTCTTTCCGAGTCATTGAATCCCTGCGGTTCGGCCATAGGTTCTGCTTAATCCTTCCCTTAACGATGCTAGAATAATTTAAACGGGGAAGTCTGAGTCCGTTCTCCCTCCTCCCTCGCTACTGTTTTACAGCGAGCGGAATTCGAGTGGCGCGGGGAACTAATGAAAGAGATAAGCATGTTTATCGTGTCCATCGTTTCGCTCGGATCGGCCAGCGAAACGGATAAGAGAGGATTTTGACGGAACCGGTTCGAGTATCTGGTGTTTAGCAACGGAACGGAACGGAACAGTCCTCGCGGAACTTTTAATTGGCCCGATATCGTTGTTGTCCGATGCTCGAGGAAAACAAACGTTCTCCGTCGTTGTCTGCGTTCCACCATACCTCGCCGGCTGTTGTCCCAGTCACGTTTCTACTCTCCGCTTTATGCCGTTCGAGAAGTTCGAAAAGTTCGAGAAGCTCGTCGAGCAAAAGGGGCCGAGAGAGCGTAGTCGAGAGTCGGCCCGTTGGAAACATAAAACTCCAGACAACATAACTCACCCATTTCCAGACGATCCCTTCGAGAAATTATTTCGTAGGTGGAAAACCGGGCAGAGCTGGGAACACTGGCACGGCACGTGGAACGAGCACGCTAGCCTCGCGAGAAGCGAACCTTGTCCTGGGGGACGCGTGAAAAATCCCCGAAAGCCAAGTTTTCGTCTCGACGTGAAACATCGATTGCCCTTTTGACCGACTTTCAAAAAGCGGACACGATATTCAACCTGTGCTACGGTGTTTTGTAAGACCATTCTTCCATTATAACTCTGACATAGTTTGAAGCAAAATTAAAGGAGTAGACTCGTTTTCAGGATTGCAAGGGTGCAGTGATAAGTAGACTGCGGATCTTTATGCAAAATAAAAATGTTTTGCATTGATTGTGGGAAGCAGGGATAACATAAAAATTGATTTAATCCCTTGACAACTTTGTTATATTAAAAGCAACAATACAATATTCTTGAATATTTTTAATCTTTTACTGTTTCATATTTCACCCAACAAATTTCTTCATAAATGCATAAAGATCCGCAGTCTAGTGATAAGGAATTCTCTAGGTGATGCATTGAACTTGTTCCTTATCCTGAGTTTTATAATACAAGCCATGGAACGTAGAATTTGCATAAAGATCCTAGTAATAGACTAGTAATCAACATATTCTGCCAATAAATTCGAGGTTTCTTGATCGTACTATAGCAGAAATCGAATTTTCTGGTTTTTCAAGATCTATGTTTACAAGATCGCACACAAGGGGTGTTAATCCAGGGCCAGCGAAATCAAAATACAATTTGAACCATTCAATAATTTCAAATCTACGTTATTCCGACATTGAGGTATACTATTTATGATTGATCGTATCCTTTTAAGTCACACTGGAAGGTTATTTTAAAGAAAAAACATTTAAGGGGCGGCATCACGAAAACTCGCATCATACTGAGAAAATCTACCGCACGGCCCTGGATTAATCCACGTAGTAGAAATTCTATAATCGAATTCGGAATCAGTTCGAATTGCTGGATTTTCGGAGAAGGCGAGTGGCATTTCGTTTGGAAGTGACACGTTGTCGAAGTGCTTTGGTTACCTTCGAGATAACCATCGGGACAGATGAATTTCAAGTGACGAGAGCAAGACGGGACGAACAGGAAAGCTGGGAGCTTGGTGGCCGCAAGCTGTCGGATCGATAATTAACGCGACGACGTACAGAGTGCGTACGGTGGCCGTGGCTACGGTGTACGGTGCGTACACAGTCCAATTATTGATATTTCGAGGGATCCGGGTGGCGTTAACTCGTTCCACGTGGCTCGTGCCCGCGCTTACCGCTAGATTATGGTTTACACCGGCATAGCACATCGGCTCGACGTCCGCGCGCGAATCGTGAATATGATAGTAGCCTGCAGGAATGTTGCTCGTATCGATTTTCAAAATTATCATGCAAACAGCGCACGGTGCCCCGGTAATAGGTTAATTACCGGTACCGGCCTTCCGTTAAATCCCGTTACTGTAAATCATTTTCGATTCTAACAGCTTTATACTCTCTCTCTCTCTCTCTCCCCCCCCCCCTCTCTCTCTCTCTTTCTATCTCGTATCCAATAATAAATCCCGCTCGCGCGAGATCTAATTACCGACTCTTTGTCCCTTACTCGTTGCGAAATGATGTGCGGCACGCCCCATTGTTTTCGCTCGTTTCGGCGAGGGCCGTTTGGCCAACGAGCCGCGCGAATCTTCTACCGACCGGAACTACGAAAAAATCGTTATCGTTGTCAGCCGTCAGCGCCGGTGCATTCCTCGGTGTCCGCCAATTTTTCGATGCAACGCACCTGCAACACGATTTAGCCCACCTGAAAAATTATAGCGAACACTCGGCTCGTTGGGCTTGTCGGTGCCCTCTCTTTGCCAAAACTGCATAGAACTTCACATTCGCAAATTAGCCTGTAATCTCGCCTACTCCGAGGCGTCAACATTGCTAAAAGCTATGTATTTTTCTTTTTTTGCTAAACTTCCAAAAGTCGCTCAGATCGGATTGAGCTAAAATTTTGCACATAGGTTCATTTTGGGGTAAACTTCTTCTTGCGCAACCAGAAACTTTTACCTTTCGCCTATAAATTTTTGCCTTTGTCCATGTTATCCAGTAGATTTGGTCTAGAAAATACGAGAAATCCAAGTATCGATACTCGAGGATTAATGGTTCAAAAGTTATGAGTGTTTAAAGTTGAGCGATTTACAGTGTTTTTGACAGGTAAATTATTAACGCGTCCTTGTGGTGCCACCTAGCGGCTGCGCTCAACTTTTAACAGCGCTTATCTGTCAACAGCACTAAAAATCGTTCAATTTTGAACCATCGATACAACTTCTTTACCGACCTAAACATTGAAGCTCCACGTTACCAATCGAGTATAGGGATTTCAGGCGTGGTTCGCTGTGCTAGAAATTCCCTAGCTGTTCTAAAAAAATATTATGTTTACCAATGTTTACATTGTGCATTGCCAACCACAAAAGCCGTACAAATGGATATGAAATACTGAGAAGCATGAGCAGCGGCGGAAGAACGGAAGCTATGAAAGTGTACACGTCGTTTTGTAAAGTGTATTTTACTAATATCTGAAAGTTTACCTATACAAAATGATATCTCTGGAGTTTTTATTCCTTTGTACTGTCATACTCGCAGTAGTGTGCGCAATTTCGGTAAGGTTATAATTGCCATCTGTATACCGTTTCGTTTTTCAGAAACGTGGCAGTTCTGTTATAAAATAATCCGCAAGTAACATTCTATTTAATCGTTATTTTACTAATTCATCTTCTTTTTATTTCAGTTCGCAATCATTTTATACGTGATAACGCAACCGTACCCGAAAATATGGCGCGATGACAAGGAGAAGTATTTCCTGAATCCGAATACCGGCAAAACTGAAAGTTTTTCATTCTCCGATGACAATTGGAGTGTACAGCTGAGTGTCATAGTACCAGCTTATAATGAAGAACAGAGATGTAAATATACTTCTTTTCAAAAATGACATTGTAAACACAATGATTTAATGTTACTCTTCCGTTACAGTGCCACTCATGCTGGACGAATGTATGGAATACTTGGAGATGCACCCAAAGCTACAATCTTACGAAGTAATCATAGTTAGTGATGGTAGTACCGATAAGACTGTGGAAATTGCACATAAATATGCATTAAAGTATGAGAACATTAGAGTACTAGAACTTGTTAAGAATAGAGGGAAAGGCGGTGCTGTGAGATTGGTTAGTAATAGTACACGAGAATTCCCTCCATTCTGAATGCAAGTATTTTTATTGGTTTTTTCGTTCAAGGGTGTTCTGAGTGCAAGGGGCAGTGCAATTTTATTCGCTGATGCAGACGGTGCCACTAAATTTAGCGATCTAGAGAAACTAGATCATAGTCTGAGATCAGTATTAGGATGTAAGTGTAATGTAATATTATTCTCTCTTGACTGTTTCGTCGTAGAGCTATCGAATGAATTTATGTGCCCAAGCCAGGGAGTTCCAACTTATTCTGCTCAGACAACTGCAAGGTCCCCACCATTTGAAACTCTTCGTACTACAGGGACAGGGAACGAGGACAATATTAAGTGGACACTCTTAAAACTTGCATAACTTTTTTCAAATTGGTCCAAATGACTTGAATTTTTCAAGTTCAACATCTTAAAAAATATTCGAGTCATTTGGACCAATTTTAAAAAAGTTATGCGATTTTTAAGAATGTCCATCTAATATTGTCCCAGACTATATAACGATGAAATCTGAGAGTGGAGGAAGAACCTAAGCAGAGAAGATGCCTCGAATAGCTACAAGTTGGAACTCCCTGGCCAAAGCCGATTATATTAAATGATTGCATAAGTTCGTGCCCGATTTGAAAATAAAATTCAATGGTTAAATTTTAAAGAATACATTTCTGCAATTAGAATAGTATGGTGACTATATAATTCTTTTTTACACTCCGCCATGCGGTACAGTTTGCGACATTCATGAAAATCGGGCACGAATGTATGCAGTCGTTTGATACATTGTACAAGGTGTTCGTAATGTGAAGATCTTCGTTTTAGATGACTATATGGACAAACCAGACGATGTTAGTTCATCCGATGCTGTAGTATGTGGTTCCAGGGCACACTTAGAAAAGGAAGAGACTGCCAAGAGAACGTTTTTCCGATTGTTGTTAATGAACGGCTTCCATTTTCTAGTATGGTTCTGGGGAGTGAGAGGTATTAGGGACACACAGTGCGGCTTTAAGCTTTTAACGCGAAATTCTGCCAGACTTGTATTTCAAGCATTACACGTCGAGCGTTGGGCATTCGACGTAGAAATGTTATACATCGCACAGTCCCTACACATTCCTATTACCGAGATTCCTGTGAACTGGACAGAAATAGAAGGTTCCAAGATCGTACCTTTCTGGAGTTGGTTACAGATGGGCGGAGATTTATTCTTTATTTGGTACAAATATAAAATCGGAGCTTGGAGAATAAAGGGATCGAAACAGACTTAAGCGTACACGAGAGACTATCAACGAATCGAAAGAAAGTAATTTCCTTTTTGTAATATTTTTATTGATGATTTTTGTTAATATCCTTTGTAAGGAACGCTTACAGAGGTTTTAGATAAATATAACTGTTTTCACTGCGTCTACGGTCGTACACCAAGAATGTAAGGACTTGATTTCTCAGTTTTCCTTTTGAATCTCAATATTACAGGGTGGTCCACCTAAATATCTCCTCTATTTGCGATGGCTAGACTGCGGATTTTATCCATTTATGACAAAAATGGGCACCTGCAATTTAAAACAGTGGACATGTTAAAACTATTTAACTATTTAATAGTATAATTAAAAGAAGAATACAATATTTATTTGGCTTCTGTGTCCTGCAATTGATACGAACATTTTTTTATTTTGCATAGAGATCCGCAGTCTGGACTCCAGACTCTGGAGATGACGTAACAAATGTTTTTAATGCAATGTAAATGGTATCACAAGACGAATGCATTGCAAATGTTAGTTTTTTTCATCCATATTCTCTTGCATAGTCAGTGTGTGTGCATGAGTAGTGTACAGTCAGGTACAGTTACAAATAGCAGGAAAAAATTAATATTAATTTTTCTGTCAAAGTAGTTGTTTATTATTCTCTTCTACCACATCATGATTTAATTCTACCTCGCTTTCTAATCTATGGATCTAGTGACTTCTCCGGCCGTTATTTTTAAAAAACTAGGCCAGTAATATAATATACACAAAGACTCTGTATACACGTGCATATGTATGTCAATGTATACAGCGTATAGTGTATATCAGGTGATATCAGGGATGGGCATTTTTGCCTCAATTGAGGCAAGATTGTCCACACCACAGCGCCCACTGCCTCCCACCAGCTCCACCGTTACCATGGAGAAAGAACGCGCTTCGCCCGTAGCGAGCAGTGCGCATGTCTCGCGAAGGCTTCGCGCATCGCGGCCAATGCGACGAAGGCGCGCGTTGCATGGAAGAGAGGTTGGTGGGAGAAGCAGGCGTTTGAGGGGCCCCACCCGTGCCCATCCCTGGTGTATATAGTCTGTCCCATATTAGAGTAGACTTGTTGTGCGCAGCTCGACTGATCGCAGCGCCTTGCTGCGAGCCTCCCAACTCCCCTCATTGGCTCATGCTCGTTGTGCATTGGGAGTTCTACCAATCAGGGCGAACCTGCGCAGCGAACGACGCAAACTGGTCATTCGAGAAGTCTATTCTTATATGGGACAGACCTAGTCAGGTACAGTTAGGGTTAGAGATATATAGCAAAAGAAAATACGAAGAATCTGGTACCACGTCAGACTTTCAGAAACTGTGACGCGTTTGTGACGTTGTTTATAACTTGCAAATTTTTTTGAAATTACTTGCTCGCATCATTGTTATTGTCGGTGAATAGTGAGAGACATAGTATTGATCTAACAAAACTGACGTTAGGATTGTTGTCGATCAAACAATTTGCCAGTAAACGTTTATTGAAAAATGTCTTTTGTGTCTCCCATGCCCAGCCGGGAATTTCTTTGGGATGTTTTCCAGAGGTAATATTGCATTTATTTCATTTTGTTTATTTACCTAGTCTAATTGTTATTATTAATTGTTCCATCTACTGTGTATCTGTATTTCTAAAGAACTAATACACTGCTAATCATGCACGTTACCGTTAATTGCATATTAATTCATCGTCATTAAACTGCAGACTCTCCGCATTGTTATATCAGAATGAGAATTGCATAGAATTTTATTACTTCCGGAGTGACAGAACTCCGAGAAGGTTAAACTAATAATTATAACATTCTTGATTTAAAAAATTTGTTTACTTTATCTGTTATATTTGCATTATATAGGAGTTCTATAATCTAACCATGAGTCATAGTATAAATTTGGACAGTCATATCAAAATATATTTGATAAGAACGTGTGTATTTTGAAAATGAATTTGATTGATCTACTAAAAAGTTTAAACGTAATAAATGTATGAATTTCAAAAATGAATTTCATTGAACATTGGAAAAGTTTAAACGTATGAATGTAATTTCTGTTTGTAATTCACCATTTAAAGAGTGGACAAAGACAGATCCGGTGCGATTAGCGCAGACGAATTGCAACAGGCACTTTCAAACGGTACATGGACACCGTTTAATCCAGAAACTGTTCGTTCAATGATTGGTACGTATCTGCTTACTATTCACTTCTAAATGACCATGCGAATTAGCATAGACTTTCGGCACGCACTCAATTGAAGCGATTAGTATTAAATTTAGTACAAAAGCACTGCACAAAAACACAGAAGCGTGCGATCGCACAATAAATTTGCATGGTCCTTTAATATTTTCAATACATGGTTCATTTTATTGATGCAGGTATGTTTGACATTGAAAAAAATGATCCTGATTCTCCAGGTATGTTCGATAAGAATCAAAGAGGAACTGTCAGTTTCGAAGAATTCGGTGCTCTTTGGAAGTACGTAACAGATTGGCAAAACTGTTTCCGGTCGTTCGACAGGGATAACAGTGGAAGTATCGATCGTAACGAATTGAAAACAGCGCTGATAAGCTTCGGCTACCAATTGTCAGATCGTGTCATAGATACGATTATACGTAAATACGATAGAAGCGGTGTTCAAGGTATATACTTCGATGATTTCATCCAGTGCTGTATAATGTTACATGTAAGTATACATACCAGTTCAGTATTTCATTCTACGTTTAGAAAAATCTACATTTATCACTTGTATCTCTTTTTCAGACCATGACTATAGCTTTCCGGCAACTGGACACAGACCAAGACGGTGTAATCACAATACACTATGAACAATTCATCGGCATGGTATTCAGTTAGAGAAGATACCTCACTCCTAAATTTTTCTAGAGTCACTTTTGCCTGTTTTAAACTGTTAGGCACTAATCCCATGAATTGCGGCGGTTTCCGTCGACGATTTTAACACTAGGTTTACGTCATTTTGACGGGTTCTAATATTCTTAATTTGCAATTATTAATATTGTACAGATGCTTCCCTGAGGAATTATTTGCCAAATTTATTTCTTTGGGTATGTATTATTGGAAAAATGGCCAAAAATTTGGACAGACACATTCTTGTTATGTTTATAAAATAATGTGAAATAGTATAGTACTAACTTACGTTTACTGTTAATCATTAATGTATTAACTATCATCAAAATACGTTCTCGGGTCCGATACACCTGGGAAAACATTTGAGTAACGCTCTAGATGATTTTGAGAAACGATTACTTCTCACGAAGCGTACTTATGTTGTACAATGTGCAAAACACATTCTCGTGATATGTTGCAAATATTTTGAACAGCTTCGTTAACTGCATTGTACTTTTTAAATTCATGTAAGACGTCTGTTCAAACGACGTCCAGTTGGGGACGTCTTCAGAAATTTTGAACTGACGAGGCATAGGATAAAACGACGCGATTCATGGGATGACCTAATTGTAATATTTATAGCACGGATGTTATATAAATCTTCTGATACAAAAACGAAATTTACTATACAATTCGCTTCTATATTCAATAGTAAAAAGTTTAATGATACGTTATAATGGATGGTAATGTTTTCGAAACATTATGATACATTTGAAGTACATTCCTAATAAATTATGCATATGTAACTTAAGCTCGACAGTAATGAGGTACAGTTATTTACGCCGGTTTAATGTTAAACACAGATAAAAATTAATGTATGTTGCTTCTTAATTTATTGGAACTATTGAACAAATATTTATTGTTATAGAATATAGGCTGTACAATACACTTTTATGTATATGATATTCGGAAATTCACTTCTTATACCATATAACGAAATCATGTCAATTATAAATATGTGAAAATGATTATTATTCCCATTTAAGTATTTTTTTAGCGATCTGATATACTCTTCCGACTGTAGTACTCTATTCCTAAAAGGTATTAAATGCCGTAAGTTCGACGATATATTTACGGACCTCAAGTGCTTCGATTATTTTTTCTTGACGTATATAATATGTACATACTAGTTTTGTTTATACTTGAAATCTATATTTCTGTACCTTTTTACTATCCGTTTGTACTACGTTTATATTTGTATTGTACAATACTTGGTGTGTACCAAAAAATATATACAAATCAACATTTTCATTCAACTGGAACCCCACTTGCGCGATACAAGCAATTATATTAATTGGAGACAATCACGCTGACCTTGAAGTGTATGATAAAATTAATAACTCAATAATTTTGCGCGTTATACATTAAACTGCAGGGGAAGTTACTTTAAAATATACGGTCCTAGTAAGGTCATACGTTTCAAAGTTATTGAAGTAGATAAGGGTGTCCTTCGTCTAGATAACTGATATACCCATAAAATTCATGCTTTCAGCTTTAATTAGAGTCCTAAAACCTTTAAAAATCTCATTAAATAGCATTGTAACATCAATTTTAATTAAGTGAAAATGATTCTTGCTACATTTCATATATTGCAGAATGCAAATACCGGCAAACATCATCTGTTCCATTATGTCGATGTCGATAATGTGAATCTCTATATTGATAAGGAGGTGACAGTGGCTCTCCTTGTGACGAAATCCAGAAACATTTTTCAGCCTCCGTACAGCGCCAAGACACGTAGCGGCAAAACTCTCAAACTGGTTGGCAAATTTACCGACAGCGAATTCCAGCCATTAGATTAGAAAGGAGGCGCCATCAGTCAGATTTGTCACAACTAAAGCGGTCGGTAAATTTGTCTAACAGTTTCAACGTTTCGCCGCTGCATAGATTGGCGCTGCACGAACATCCTTACGGAACGAATGATTCTTGCCGGAATTTGCATTGTATCTTATAGAAATAGCGGCAAGAATCATTTGCACTTGGACGAAAACCATCGAGGCGGGTTATTTAAAAAACGAAATTTTAAACTGGAGCAATTTTTCGATCCTTCATTGAACCCATGGATATCCATGATTGAACCATATGTCCATATAGTTATATAATATATTGTGTTCATATATCATCATATATCAAATTTTAAGAAAGTGGAATCATGTAAAATGTTATTTTCAGTGATAGTAGTCTTTGTAGATCTGAAATAAATAAAAATCGTACTAAATTATATGGAATTTTACTTTTTAGCATTTTTTGAACATTCTTGAAGCCTTAAATGCATAAAAATCCGCAGTCCATAGTGATCACAGCGGTCCATGACCCAGAAGATAAATTTGAAAATTTGACTCCTCGATGTTCGTTCTTAGTTTTTATTAAATGCTAAATTAAAGAAGCGTCAATTTGTCTTTGGATTTACAAAAGAGAATTACTGAAAGCAACTTTTCGAACGATGAGTAAAAACAATAACGTTGATCCTGAATTTTTTTGGTTTCTACGGACTATGACGAACGCAGTGAACGTTTACTTAACTATGTCTCATTTCACATTTTACGACGACTTCGTAAATATGCAACAGGACACTACCAGTACGTTATACTTCCAACTCATCAAATCCTTTGCGTATGCATAAGGTTACAAACAAATTGAATTGTAATAAGGTTATAAAGTAACGTCATTCATGAGACGGATTATGATAAAGTTTCAGAGACATTGGTGTACTCGTTGTTTCTGGCAGCGGTGGATTTTCTAGCGTACGTAATAGTGCTCTAAGCAGCAAGAACACCAAAGACACAAAAACATAAAAGCCAGTTTCATTTAATAAAATTATTCGTCATGTGTCTACATTTTATAAATATATTCTACAATCTATAGTATCCATTGTCGAAATCATTTCTGTATTTCCTCTTGTACTCGTCACCAGAAAAATCACCCAGAAAACTTTTATGGTAACGTTCCTTGTAAGGATAATGCAGTTCTCGTCCGTAATCGATTCGATGGTTCGGAAAATACCTAGAAATAAATAAATTATGCTCCTTTTCAAAAGAAAAAGAAACGTCTGAAAAAGGCGTCTTATTTCAGACGTTCAAACGGCGTCCAGTATAGGGGACGTCTTCAGTCATTACCTATAATCTCCAAAATAAGGTGCGTCATAATGATCATCCGTATAATGATCCCTGGACACGAGATCGTAATGAGAATTCCCAAATGGCAATACATAATCATGACGACGGATAGTTGGGTACAAGTTCTCTCTACGATAGTAAACTTTGTTCCCATTTCGATCGAAGTGATGTCCCGCGTCGTCTTGCAAATAGTTTCTCCTGTCATCTTTAAATCGATCTCTGTGATATCCTCCGGTATGGTCCTGGTAATCGTGGTAGCTAAACAGCACGAAGAGAAAGAAACGCTCTTTCTATTGCTTTTTTGCACGAGATTCTACGATAATTTTTTCGCTTTTTGGAGCCCGTTAAAGTTAAAAAGCCCATACTTACTTCAATGTTGAATAACTCGAATAAAAAAAATCGCACAATATTCAACAACCACACATTTTACACAGGAAAGATAGCCCTTCCAAATGATACTAACACGATTTATCAAAAAAATTTTTTGCTCCCCGTGTGATGTTCCAAAGTTGCACCAAATTTTTGTTAACCGTCAATGTTGTCTTTATCTCGCTATAACTTTGTAAAAAACCAACATAGCAACAATTTGAAACAGAGCATCTGAAACTAGAGGTTGCAGGCTTTCAAACCATCGTTTAACTATATCGATACGGAAATTTTTGACGGAGTTATGATCACGTAAAGTGGGACCAATTTTTCGGGTTCGCACAAGTGATCCCTTAATTCTTTTGAGGAGTGTAGAATAGAAATTATATTTTTCTTTAAGGAAATCATGAGCCCCTTCTGCTACGATTTATTCGATAGTCACAGGGATTTCTTCCCAGAAGAAAAAGAAAATTAAACTAGTCATTTGTTAACCAAAAACGTACTTCTGCCTATTGTCATAGAGTCCCTGCAGGCCCCGATCTCGTCCAGTATACGCAGCATCTCGGGCCCCGTCCCTAAACGAGTCCCTCGATTTCTGTCCATAATAAACGCCGTTGTTCCCCTCGGACTTATGGCCCCCCTCGTCGTCGTTGTCATCGTAAAAGCTCGAATTATTACCAGACTCGTCCTTATGGTAGTTGTTGGTGAAACCGGTCCGATGATGTCCTTTTTTATAATATCCGCTCCCGTGTCGTTCAAAAGCATTCCTCCCCTGATCGATGGCTTCAGACTCGCCTAAGCTGTGTCTGCCTTTGTCGTGGCCCTTCTGCTTGGTGTCCTGTTCGTCGTACCTCCTTTCGTCCTGTTTCCGTTCATCGAATCCTTGCTGACCTCTATTGTGTCCGAAGCTGTCGCCTTTACTCGTTTTCTCGTCGTCGAGGAATATCCGAGCGGAGTCGATCTTTTTTCGCAGGATATCCGTCAGCGAGGAACCCGATTGATTCTCCCCCTGCAGGATAATCGAACTAGAGTCGCAAAGGACACGCGCTATACTCGCGAGAAACGTTATGTACCAAATTAATGCGAACGACATGACGAATAATGTATCGCTTCTTCGACTGATCATCGGTCGAAAGGATCCTCTGTATTTATGCGAGAGCGAGCGTCCTTGCACGACCGACAAAACTAAACGCATCCTGTGCACGCAGAAATCGAGAGATCCCGTCCGCTGTTAGAGGATTGCCTGGCGACCTTCTTGCTCAATGATCAATGAATCGGAACTTGTCCCGCGATCTCCGAGGCTGCCGACCAGAGATCCCTGTTCCACGTGTATTTCGCGTACACGTACTTCAGTACGTGTCATTTTAAGTACACAGGTACACATGTACTATTTCACGTATATTTATAAATACACGTGTATCAACGTATCCGCATTTTAATTCGTATTAAGTTTTAGGATACATAAAAAGATACAAAAATTAATTTGAAAACCGCTCCCATTAAAAAAAAAACGTAATCATTAAACCTCAAGTGTATTAGAGAAGAATGATGTTTAAATTTATTGTTGTACCAACAACCGCGGAATTTGTGAAACTTGTGATAGTCTCAATACATAAATTAAATTATCAAAGTTCTAAAAATTATACGAATTGAGGATTCATTAATGCACGTACTTAATAAATAAATTAAAAAGTACTTGAAAGGACACGTACCGAGGTACGTGTATTTAAATATACGCGTGTATTTTAGTATACACGTTTAAAACCGCGATCCCTACTACCGATACATCGGAACACACACGCACGTGTCCCAAAAAAACCATGACTGCGATTTCTCGTCTCATTCAAAACACTTGGTACACGTTCGAATTTCTGCTTTAATACGTTAAAACTTACAAATAATACAAAAAAATTTGTGTATTTGTGTGTGTATGTGTGTGATGTTTGTTTGTGTGGCGTGATGTTGAAATAAATTATCATCTCGTTACGGTGGTATTTACAGAACTTACACATCACATCGTTCATATAGGCACCTTTCTCTCTCTCTCACTCACTCTCTTTCTCTCTACAAGTATTGGTAGTCAGACAAAGGTAAAGGTAAGAAATATATGTAGATATTGTAAAAAATATTCAAAACTTATATTTTACGTCGTCTTCGTGGAAATTCTCGGTGCAGAATTGTACAAGACGCTTTTTTTCTCAATTATACTCTAAGTATCCGTAAGAGGGTAGAGTGGTAAGGGAGGGGGGGAAAGAAGGTATGCGGCATTATAATACATCACTAATCGTAGTCTTTCTGTTTCAAAAATATCGTAGCTCTTTCTAAATAGTACTTTCATTCGCATCGTCCTCACTCTCTCTCTTTCTTTCTCTCTCTCCCTTTCGTGCTTTCTAATCAGACATTCATTGATTACTCGAATTGTTTCTCTCATCCGACCGAACTATACAGTATTTTCTGTACCTTTGTTTTTAAATACAATTCAACGATTGCGGTAACTTCCCTCCTCGTTTCTTTTTTTAAAATAATTTTCTCCCCTCGAATGTATGTGCTCTCGAACACTGTTCGAACATAGTCCAGTGTACACTTAAATACAATAAACAGATGCTCGACTTTATTGTTTACCTCCTGCGTTTATAAATAACGTTAACATATACAGCATTTCGTAGATCGTTTTTCCATTGTCCTCCGAGCACGAGTTTAGGATACATTCGACCAAACGTAGAATTTTGTAGGCGATCATCTCCAATGCAACACCGAAAAAACATAAACATTAACCGCTGTTTCCTGTTCCAGCACCCCTGGCAGACTGTATTCGATCAAAATCATGGTTGTCGCAATGCGAATCAAATATTTAAGCTACATGACAAAGTATCAAACCTTCGCACTCGAAAAATTGCTATACCGTAATTTCTTTGTATTCGATTAATCACCAAACATTTATAAATCGTACCAGAAGAAATGATTTCCGAGTGTAAAGGGTTAAATCTATTTTTTGATACTTTAACCCTTAGCACTCGAAAAATTGCTATACCGTAATTTCTTTGTATTCGATTAATCACCAAACATTTATAAATCGTACCAGAAGAAATGATTTCCGAGTGTAAAGGGTTGAATCTATTTTTTGATACTTTAACCCTTAGCACTCGAAAAATTGCTATACCGTAATTTCTTTGTATTCAATTAATCACCAAACATTTATAAACCGTACCAGAAGAAATGATTTCCGAGTGTGAATGGTTAAATCCATTTTTTGATACTTTAACCCTTAGCACTGGAACGGGGACTCTAAGACGTCAATAAAAATGACTATATCAGTATTCAAAATATTTCTTACATCATTAATTTTGTAAATTGGTAAATATTCTAGGTCGGAAGGAACGTAACGTTTTGGAATTGGAATAGCTTCGAGTGCAGAGGGTTGAGACTGCCAAAGAATGTTATCAACCCACGTACCCTTCAAAAAATACAGGAACCATAGCGACAGATGCATTTTCTTGATCGAATAGTTTTTGTCAGTGGTGCAACGCGCCACATGTTAAAATCAAGAATAGCTTTCCCCGCTAGATGACTCGGGGCGGCCACGTGTACGTGTCATCGACACAACTATGCAGAAACTAAACGTATACGAACAGCATTGGCCCACCTCTCCCATACCGTGGCAGTACGTAAAAATAAAAGCACTTTACAAGTAAAATTCACGGTGAAACGAATGAATACGACGGGTACACGACATCCCATTCATGAGGATGAATGGACGTTAAACTTATGTACAAGTGTCTATACGATTAACATATTTCCATAATTTATGCTTACTCTGTACATGCGCGTTCTTCTTTCTCTCACACACACACTATCTCTCTCTCTCACTCACTCACTCAAATAACTACGAAAGAATTAATATATTTACAGAATTTGGCGGGTTCGTTAAAATACTTAAAAATCGACGCGACACAGTGCGACAATGCTATGTACTTGCTGCATATTTCTTTCTATACTCAAATTTTTTTTGTTCTCTCGCGTTCGGTCATCGACAATCACGCGGCTTTTTGCAGTTAATGGAAGAAGTTCTGATCAGTTCGCACGCTTAACTCTTTCTCTCGATAAAAAATAATGTAGATTCACTGAACGACCGCCCTATAGTTCTCTATGAAATTATTATCTGACCACTGGCTTCCCTTTTACTTATGATTAGACTGCGGATGTTCATGAATTTTCCAATTTTTCCGGACAAATTTTTTGAAAGTGGTATCAAATAGAATTCTATTTTCATTGGTAATATCTAGACTGCGGATCTTTATGCAAAATAAAAATTGTCTACATCGATTGCAAGAAATGGAAACTAATTTGAATGTTATTTCTTCCCGCAATGATTTTAATAGAGGAGGAATTATATATTGATGTCTTGATATACTCAATTTTCCTATAAATACATAAAAATACGCAGTCTAGTAATAGCATTGTAGATTCAAAATAAATAAAAATCATACTAAATCCTGTTGAATTTAATACTCCAGCATTTTCTCAACATTTTTGTAATCCGTAAAATGCATGAATATCCGCGGTCTACTCATGATCGAACATAATCTGCGGCTACGGTGCACGTTTATTCGTTCGCGAGTTCGTTTTTACTACTACTGCCATTGCGTGTCCTCCTTGGACTTTATCTTCGCGTCCTTCTTAATATACAAGCGTGAATAGTCGTCCTGGTAAGAAGTACATTGCGCGTTTAACTTGTTCGGCTTCTGCATGGTGGCGGTGGTGACCGGCGAGTTACTCGGCGAGTACTTCATTTCCTGTAACTGCTGTAGCTCCTTCAGTGATCGCATCACCATCTGAACATCTGTCTCCTGCTCCGTTGGTTGCACAGTGTTGCTAACAGGCTCGTCCAACAGTAGACTACCATCTTTCCTTTTATCCGGCACCCCTCTGGCCGGCGCGTCATCGTTAATGATCTGACTCAAGTAATTGGTAGCAGCAATCGTCTCTTCGTTCTGTCTTTGCTCCTGTTCCTCCTTCGACAGAGACGGTTGCTGTTGCTGCATAGGCACTACAACGTCCGTACTGGCATGCCCTATCTGTTTCTCGGCCGCTTTCGCCTCTTTCTTCCGTTTCTTAACATCGTTTGATTTGTGCTTGACCTCCACGCCTCGTTCCCGCCTCTTGTCTCTTTTCTCAGTCTTATTAATAACATCGACAACATCCTTCTCCTCCGACTTCTTCTCATTTTTGGTTTCGGCGTTCTCGTGCAGCAACCGGTGCTTCAGAGACACAGGCTTCGAATGGGAGGAGGAGGAGGAGGTGGTGGTTTGATTCAACGCGGGGTAATTAGAATGCTGAGGCTGTGAACACGAGTATGATGCTTCCTGCTGTCTGTGTATGGAATGATGTCCACTTTGAGGCACTTCATTTGCATTTGGAAGAACGTTCGACGTCTCGGGATAAGCCGTTATAGAAACTACATCTTTCTTATTCTCGTTCGCTTTAGCTGATGACTTATGGAACTCGCTAACAGGTGTGATAGAAAGGGAACTATTACCTAAGTCCAACAAATTAATCTTCTCCACGTGGCATTTCGCCGGCTTCATCGCCATCAACTGAGCCGTAGGCACCACCGAGATCTTACCTACGGCGGTACTGTTCGCGGAATTCGTCGAGAGACTCTCGTGTTGCTGGCTTAAACTATTTAGCACGTCTTTACTCTTCTCCTTGTGCTTCGCATTCTGCTGCTTCTTCTCCGCGTTCTCGTTCGACTTCGTAGCAGCTACTGGTTTCACATAGTTGCTGGAACTTTCGGCAGCGTTTGCAACTTTCGATACTGTCGCTGACAACTTTTCCTTGCTTTGAGAGAGAACACTGTTCACGCTCGACGGTTCTACCTTCCCTACAGAGTTGTATACTACAGTCACCGATGCACCGGTGCTGGTACCATTCCCCACATCCTTCGCTTTCTTCTGCTTCTTCTTCGTGCTGCAATCAAATCGTGCTGCGGTTAAGGATTAATGAAATGATTAAATGTGCCGAGACCTAAGAAGCAAAGGTGAGATAATGGAATACGATGTTAGTAGGAATCGTGTACAGGAAACTTACACAGGCTCGGACTCTTTAACAAACTGTAACAAAGCGCTCTGCGTCATGCATCCGCTTGGCCATAACGGTAACACGTGCTGCACCATGTATGATGCGACGAAGTTAAACATGTCTTCGGTCTCCTTCGATTTCCTCGGTCTCAGGACAGTGTAGATTTGTCTCCTCGCGTTCGCAATTTCGTAAACCAGTTTCCTGCGTGATGGAATAGGAGTTATATTCATCCGGCTATCTCGAATATCAATTTTGTCCAATAATCGAACGATCGATTATGAACAGACTGCAGATCTTTATGCAAAATACAAATTGCCTGCATCGATTGCAAGAGATAGAAACCAAAATGGATGTTATTTCTTCCGAAAATGCGATGAAAAGTCAATTTTAAAAATTGTACATGTATATGTACTACCTTAATGATTTTAATAGAGGAGAAATCATATATTTGACATCTTCGATTTTTTAAATTTCCCAACAACTTTGAATCTCATCTACTCAATTTTCCTATAAATGCACAAAGATCCACAGTCTAATTATGAGAGTCTCACTTCGTTTCCTCGGTCCAAGGTAACTGTTCCTTCGGAAGTTTCTTTTTCTCGGAGTTCTCGCAGTTGTCCTCGTCAATCAAGATCTCGGAGTCTGGTAAACCGTCCCCATCCCTGAAACGAACACGATAATTGCAGACAATCAAACACAATAAGGATTCTCTATGTGAGTATGTATGATATGACAATGATTAAAAGTGATGATTCTGTTTTCACCTAAATAAGAATCTAACATGAACTCCTACGTAAAGATGCATAATATATGAATCGAACGCTATCGAACGTAATGTTTCGTTTATTCGAAAAAAGAATGGCGACCATGAGAAACTAAACACTGACACTGATGGTAAAAAGCCCCACATGTCCTCCGCCTATTTCCCTAACAATTGCAAATAAAACGAGAAGAAAATGTTGCGTTACAATTTCATGACCGAATAAAATCATCCTTGCGTGTATATGAGACACCGAGGCAGCAGCGATAAAGTAAGCATGAGTAAGAAGAGGAAGATAAAGAACAATCGGAGGTAAGTGAGAGTAGAAAGGGGTTTTCCTCTTGCGAGGGGCACCTTACCAACAAAACCCGTATATCCAGTATAAAGAAGGACTAAGAAATAGAAAATTGTAGTGAGTTCCCAATCAAAATTGTCGCAGTTTTAAAGTTAGAGTGTCTCTTTCAACGTGACATTATTATTTTTGCTCTCTAACGTCAGTCAAATTTGTATAAACCCTGCAAGATTAATATACCGGAAGGATACTTACTTTTCTTCACCCGACTTCTGACAGTCGTCAAAATATTTGCACATCATAGATGGCGCTATTGCATCAATAGCTTCTTTTAACCTGCAACAGATTTTTATTTTTAATACCTGTTATTCCACATTCCGTGGCGAAAAAAAACATACTACCTTTGTACAAGATCCTTGATACTGCTTTCAACATCCTGTACATATAACTTCTTCGTTCTATTCTGCAGCGCCATCTTACTACACGGTAAAAATCGTGCCAGATGTTCGTACGTCTCTATCCTTGTAGCCGGCGAGGAAAGAGTTCGTAATCTTTTCTCTAAACTGAAATAGAAGTGTATCATGTAGTTGTTTGTACGTGTCGAACACGCGATACAAAGTTTTAAATGGTTTACCTTAACAATAATACGTTCACTGTTGTATCGAAAAATTTAGTCTTTCCTTCTTTATTATTCTCGGCTCGCGCCTTTAATTTATTAACTATTTCTACAACGTTCTCCGGAAGGGAGTCAGGCAAAGGTGTTTCTTTGTCGTTCTCGTCGCATTCGGATTCGGTGCCTATACAACGAGATTTACCGGAATCGGTTGTATCTCGGCTCGATTCGTCCTCGACTCTAGCAGCGTTTACTACACTCTCTATCGCGTCGTCAATATTACTATCCTTGCCGCTTAACTTTTTAAAATCTATCTTCTTCCCGTCGAAACCGTTCGTGTTAGCTGCCTTCTTTTCAAACTTCTTTATATCGAACTTTTTCTCCAACGTGCTCTTACTCTTCGGCGGATCAGTCTTGTCGGACTTTTTCTTCTCCTCTTGATCCTCTGAAACTGATACGTACATGTTACAGAGGGATTCTGGTTTTTCATCCTTAAAAGATTAACTTTTTGCATTTTCGTTAAGCATACAGGGTAGAACATTTTTATTTCGCATAAAGATCCGCTGTCTAGTTCTAACCACGTTATAGAATACGTGTGCTAAATATTTACCTTCCGTATCCGTAGTCTCCGCTTTCTCCTTCTTCTTAGTTAAAGCTTCTCCGTCCTGTTGAGAATTTTGTTGATCCTGTAAATTTGGTTGCTTTTTCTTCTTCTTGACGATATTCTCCGGAACAGACTTCTTCTCTCCATTTTCATCTAGCTTTTGCTTCTGTAAAAGATCGTAAAGATTCTTAACTTAAACTGTAACTCTACGTGGTAATCTTTCATCATAACACTTCAGTTACTTTTCTTGGTTGATCACCGGTAATATCCTCAGCTTCATCTTCGTCAGACGAACTGTGAATTCGTTTCTCCGATCTCTTGGGACTGTCCACGTCTTCGGTGTCCTCTTCGCTGCTTTCGCTGCTTTCTTCCTCGTTGCTGTTGTTATTATTATTGTTGTTGTTGTTATTGTGGACCAGTGAGTGCCTGTCCGCTGATCTAAACTCGAGAGCTCCGCAGTTGATGTAGAAACCTCCGTGTGCTGTAGTCACGTCTTCCGGTACGATTTCATCATACTAGAACAATTGAATAATTAATTACAATGCATTACATGTAGTACAGTCGTGTTAACCCTTTGCAATCTTTCAATAATTCTATTCCATATTATTTTTTTCATTTTATGGATATGAAATTCATGTAACGCCTTATACAATACTTAAATGTTGAGTAATTGATTATTATTAGACTGCGGATTCTATGCATTTATGACAAAAATATTCACATACAATTTAAAGCAGTGAACATGTTAAAGATATCTAAGGACATCAATGTATTCGTTTCATCTTAATAGAATAATTAAAAGAAGAATACAATTTTTATTTGGCTCCTGTGTCCTGCAATCAATGCGAACATTTTTTATTTTCCATAAAGATCCGAAATCTAATAATTAGACTGCGGATGTTTGTGCAATTTATTTTTTGTATGCAAATTTTGAGAGAGAACGTGGAAACAAATAAAATATTATTTTTCGTAGTATGTAGTAGCCTTTACAGATTTGAAACAAATGAAAATCGTACTAAATTCTGTGGAATTTTATATTCTAGCATTTTTTGAAGATTCGCAGTCTATTGATTAGATACCAACATATTTAATAAACTAAACAATATTTCGAATAATGGTATAGCAATTTTTAGTGGTAGCTCAGAGTCACCACTCGAGTGCTAAGGGTCAACCTTACTCGCACCTCGATTTGTGCAAAATTGCTCGCATGTGGTCTCGTAGGACCACAATATAATAATGTTTCTAATTAATTATTTCTTTATATTAGTTACATCCCTGTTAATATTTTTTGACAGGAAGGTTGACAGGAATTATGAAGATGAAGACATCGAAATTACCATGACCCCATGCGAGTAACTAAATCTTAATAAAGCTGTATGTCTTACTGCATCAGTATTATCGATGAAAGAATCGTTCTCATCGTATCCAGCGCCCAAATCCACATAATCGTCGTATTTAGTTCTTTTCCTACTAGTGGTCGACGTTCCCTTAAATAAATGAAATACATAAGTATACGGTAAATTATAGATTTACTTTGATTATCGTAAATGGATCAAGATCAAGATCTACATACATATTTCGCTTCAAATCGCCGCGCCATGTCGCGGAGTTTATCATCGTCGTCGCCATCGTCGTCGAAAGGAAGTCCGTTGATTGTATCCTCCTGCTTATGTTCTTTTCTACGTTTCTTCTACGGTAAAAAAGACAAAATTAGATTATTAGTCTGTGAGGCGCGCGATCATTCGCCTGTCAGCCGGACATCACCTACTAACCCACAACGTACGCGCGCGTACTTTCACTATTTTATCAAAAATTCAGAAATAGTCCGCGCACTGCGCATGCACGGAAATCATCAGCTGTTTTCATTGTACCCGGAGTAATTGAACAAAATTATACGGGGCGGCACTCGTGACACAATTAAAAATGGGGCAACTTTCCGAAAACGATCGAACGCGTAAACGAAAGCCGCGGAATACGATTTTTCCCATTAGGTACCTCGTTCGCGAGCAATACGATCTTTAACATTAGTTAAACTATCGAAAGGGTAGTCTTATTTCTTCTTTCAAGAAAGAATAAGAACAAAATGAATTTTTTTTTAGACGGAGCTCTGCTTTTTCGAGAAAAATGGGTTCAAAAATATGTTCTTGGAAATGAAGCCCTGAACGAAAAAATATTAATCTATAGCTTTGTTAAGAATTACCCCATTTCCCACCGTAAAACTTTGCATATGTTAAATGTGGACTGCTGATCTTTATGCAAATTAAAAATTGTCTGCATCAATTGCAAGAAATAGAAACTAAATTGAATGTTATTTCTTCCCTTAATGATTATAATTAGACTGGGGATGTTTATGCAATTTTCTATTTTTGTAGGCGTATTTTAAGAAAGCGAATTAAATGAAATCTTATTTTCAGTGGTGGTAGCCTTTTTAGATCTGTAATAAATGAAAATCGTACCAAATTCTATCAAATTTTACATTAAAGCATTTTTTGACAATTTTCAGATGCCATAAATGGGAAATCATATGTATATTGACACGTTCAATTCTGAAAATTTCCCAACAATTTTGAATTTCATCTGCTCAATTTTGCTATAAATGCACAACGATCCGCAGTGTAGTTAGATGTATATTACAATTAATAAGGAGTATACTATTGTATGTTTAACGAATCTATATAAATAAAAAACATGTGTACGCATTTATTAATGAACATAAGAGTGATATTTCTCGTAAATAAATATATCGATCAATCTCGATACAAGGCGAAGACAAAATTGATTCACAAGAGGGCATGAGCCGTCCACTGATACCAGGAGCACATGCTACGTGCAGAGTATAGAGTACATATATGTATAGCGCCCGTTGCCCTTTCTTTCGTGACGCGCGACTTCTTATCATCCTCTGTTACCCTAATACCAGAGACGCTACAACAAGTGAGTTTATTTGTCAATAAACCTTGACATGTGTGGTTTGCATACAACGGACAACATATAAAAAGAAAGAATCTATGCGAATCGAAATTTTCACGCACAATATCATTTGTAAACAATACCGCGAAAACAATTTACACAATGCCTAGTCACATGCGAATACGGAAGAACCATTTCGTAGACGTGGAAACAGCATTTATTCAAGCAGAAATCACGAGAATTTTCTAAATGAAAAATTCATTGAACGCGCGTCTAAAAAGCGTTCGATACCAGCTCGCCACATTATATCGTGATCATTTCACGATACCGAATAGATAATAAAAAGATAAACTTTAGATTAAAATAAGGAAAATCTGAAAGTATGATACACGTTCGCGTTGTACTCAGATTTACATAGGAATCGCATTATCTCATAATCGAATTCAAAAATTCTGATTATTTAAAAAAAAAAATGCAATGCACAATGCGAAAATGGTTTCGTTCTAGTTGGAAAATCTTCTATCGCGAAAAACGCGGGACTATCAATTAGATAAGAGGACGGATAAATAAAGGTGTAATAAAAATTCAATGCAGAACTGATTAATTCTCGGTTTTCCAGAAATTACGCGAGACTAACGTGCGACAAAGTGTTTAGGGAGCGGGGATTGTCGGCGCATCGATCGAAAAATTAAGATCGGGGATTTTCTCGGGCGCACACGTCTCCGTAAGATCATCGATAAGAACAAAAGCAGAGAAACTATAGAAAAATCATTGGAAACGAACGCTGAACTATGCAAAGCGATTAGAAAAGAAGAGAGGCGCGAATACGAGAGAGAGAGAGAAAGAGAGAGAGAGAGAGAGCTGTGCAACAGTCACACGTCGCCTTGGAGAAGTTGCAATGCCGGACCGTATGGTTGTGCACCAGTAATTCCGTGGTATCTATTTCGTGCATCCTGAACAATGACTACTGTCGGTGGAAACGCTGGTGGCTCGGTGACGATGGTTCTAAAGAAAACCCCGAGCATGCTTCTGGGCCGAGCATACATTGTCACGGGCCAGAAACCGGCGACGCATTATGACGTTTCTATTCGATGGCTTCGTACTGATCACACCTTTTTCGCATCTAATCCCGCGGACACAGTTGCAGATTCGTAACCCCGAAAAAAAATCCCAAGATCCGGCCTGAAACCGTCGAGAAACTCTGTGTGGCGAGATGCTTGGATCTCACGCGATAATCGCGACATGACAATTCGCCTAAGCTGCGTGCACGAGTCCCCCTTGTCTCGTGCAACACGAAAATGGTCGATCCCATTGGAATTTTTGCAGTTTCTTGTCAAAGTATGGTACGCGAGAACGATATCGTTGGGCCGGTGTTTGTCTCGAGCATCGAGCTGAATGTTTTGGATGGGATCGAACCGTATGGGACACGCGTTTCCATGAACATTTGTTTCGTTATACCACGAGAATTATCGCTGGTGAAAGGAAGAAACTGACCTCGCCTGCTTTGAGGAGCTGTGCATAGTTGAACTCAGGACATGCCTTCTCGTTCGACTCTGGCAGGGTGAGTACGAAGCGGAAGGAGGGCGCGAGCTGTTTGCCCTTTTCCTCCTTTTTCTCCTTCTTTGCAGCGTAGCCCAAGGACTCCGGGAACTCCAAGGTCTGCAATGGTACCCGTTTAGCCTCTGACATTCCTACATTTGCACGAACTCAACGCGGATCACGGAAACACTGCGAACGCTGCGGCAACAACATGGTCCTTTCTCTTAAACACCGCACCGACACCGCCACTCGCACGTCGCCATCTTCGGCTCGACTGTTTTTAGAGTGCGCTGTCGACGCCGCCGCCACGGTCCCGTTCTCAACACGCGAATTTCCAACAATCCTTGGGCACGTTCCCATGAATTCGCGATTCATTGTTTTGTTTTTGTAAATTATATTCGATTATTGCGTTATATCGACTAAATTCAACTATCGACTACTTACTATTTAGTCGCGATACACATAATTTATTTAGTCGATAGTTTTCAGTCGACTGAATTGCTTTACTGCGGTTATCCGTTATGTTCTCGACGTTGATGAAACTTTTTAAAAATCTATATTAAAATCCTTATATAAAAAATTTATATTAATGTTTATTATTCATTTCCTATATATGTTGCTGTAACTGTATTTACTTTTATCTGATTTAATTCTATATATACATTATTGCTGGATTTATGCCTGTATAATAACTGAGAATAAATTGATAAATGTATAATAAATATCAATTTTTGTATTGAATGTAATAAAAATATTTTATTAACATAAATGAAATACATAATATTTCTATGTTTGTACATACATTATACAATTGAATATATACAATTTAATATACATATATATAGTAATACTCCACCATTGCAGAATTCATTGCTGGAAAAAATTAATTATTTTTTGTAATCGCATGATCCTGACTGGACCGATGGAAACCCAGCATAACGATACAAATCGGTGCTGCCCACACCACGCAGCGGCACATACTCTAACTCACTCTAACTCTAACTAATTACCACTAATTATCAACAGCCTCGGCCACGAGACTTGTTTTTGAGGACGATATGCTGGGTAGATTATTTTCCAACGTTTACCAAAACCTCCCGTGCGTAATCAATTTATAGATTTCTTATTCGAACTACGATTGTGTGTATGTAAATATTTTGAAAATGAAAAGGTTATATTTGTTCATAGACGATTTACATCACTGGGTCAATCTGGTTCGTCGATCATTGGCACACCGGCAATAACAAACCTATGGAGTCTTACGTTAAGTAGAACAAAAGTACGATATCACTTTCCTCATCCTAATGAACGTCGCCGCATAAAACGACATGGATTTTACGCCAGAATGGCAACGCTTAGTGGTAGGAAAATACTTATGAGGAGAATATTAAAAGGCAGACATGTACTTAGTCATTAAAAATAATAAAATGAAAACATGGCAAGTCGTGTACACCAGTGTACACTGTTTGTGACTTTTGTAAAATATAAATTTAGAAAATATATGTATATGAAATACACGGCTTTGACCTAAACATTACGTTTTACATTCAAATTTTCCTCCCAGCGCCATGGTGCAGTAGCGCTATCATTACCAATCATATCTAAATAAGTTCGGATGGTCACGCTATATTTTATTTTGCTAATTTAAATTCTGAATGGATAAAACGTTCTAAATGATTTATCTTGAGATATGTTATAATAGATAACTAAAAAAAATAGTGTAACTTTAAAGAATATTGTGAATGAAAAACAAGAATGGTATCATTGTAATATAAGTTCATTTGTGATATACATATAAATGTTTAAGGCATTCTTCGCAAATTACTGTAGTGTCTAGCTAATCTATCTCTACAACCATATAATAACTTTATTCTGTATATAAAAAATTCATTTCGAAACTCCCCATCCAATGCCTGCAATGGTAAAATCAGTTTTGTCAAACATCGCATATTTCTCTAAAATATAGGTGCTGTAACGGTACCAGTCCATATTAAAAATGTACAATCAACTTTTCTAAGATAAAAAAGCATTCAAAACACAATGCTTAGTCAAAGTTTTAAAAGTAATTTAACTAGGAGGTTCGTTCTCAATATTCTCCCGATTCTTTGCAATTTTAACTGCTGAAAATTGCTGACCTAAAATCTTCATTATCTCTGCATGCTTTACATTACGATCTTTTTTTATACTGCTATAATTCTGTTTTACAAAAAGCGCAAATCCACCAAGCTCTCTCTTGGGCGTTTGTACTTGTACTGTTCCAGATTTTGTGGTTTTGTTTATCAGTAGTTCGAACTTTCCATAGCAGTGACCACAACGTTTCTTTTCGACGTCCAGGGACTTCGAATGCCTGCCGATGCTGTAACAATTTTGTACAATGTATAGTTTATTCGGTCAACTGTATTTCAATTCATAAATCTGTGGTTGCAAGGAAGAACGCCGCATGTCACAATTTCAAAAAATTTGAGTTTATGCATTAATTGAGCTTTAGCATAGAATTTACGTATTTACCAGCGGAAGTCATGAAAACAAATTCAAAAGACTCAGAAAATGCAATTTAACTGATGTTCTATGTCAAAGAATTAATAATCAAAACTTTAAACGGGAATATCTCAAAAATTAAAGTATGCGACATACGGCGTTCTTCCTTACAACCACAGAAATTAAGTATCAAATATTTTACCTGTACCCGCAGCCGACGCATTTATACGTGAACTTAGTTTTAATTTTATAGTCATGGCACCTGCGAATCGGTGGTAGGTCGGGGAACGTCTTCACGGCTTTGTTGGCCCTAAAATGCATCCACATCAAATGATTTTCAACATCAAACGCAGCAAATAAGTGCAAACGCTCGTGTCCGATTCCTTATTGATACCTAATAGATACATACCATCCTGTCCAATATGGACCATGTCCATCAGAAACACTATTTATCAACCAAGCAGCAGCATGACACATTTCGTGGATTAAAGTGTCCCGAAGTCTATCCGGTGTATCCAACACCTGTACAGAAAAACGATGGTCTTAATTTATCTTCAACATCATCCTCATCAATGTAATCGCATACCTTCGTCGACAGAACTATTCTCGATGATCTCACAACACCCCCAAGTGATTTCACCGATTTCCTGTTGTAACAGAAGCCAGCAGTTCCTCTCATACGAACATTCCATTCGATGCTCATATCCTTAGGTAATTGCTCGTCAAACACTTTCTCGTTATACAATTTATACAAATAATTACATAGAGTCTCCTTATTATTTTTAAAGTCCGTTCGGTACTTCTTAGCCTCTGGATGCGCACTGGCAATCGGCACATTTTCAGACAGAGATGCCAGAAAGCTATACGTCTTTTCACATTTCCGGTTATCGGAGTTTGGTCTAACTGCAGTACTTTTTTTAATCGTTTGCCGTGGAGGTTTTGGAGGATCTGTAAAAATTGTTCAATCTCATCGATCTGTCATCGAAATGATTCACAAATCTGTATTACCTTTCTTAACTACACGTTTCGGTGGAACATTATCGCCAGGGTCAAACTCACTGGTACTCGAGCTTTCGCTTTCACTTTCATCGTCATTGAAATACAATTTCTTCCGTCTCATATTGTACATATCGTCTCGATTATTGTCTTCATCTTTTCCGTCATCTTCGCTGTCTGTATCATATATTCTTAAAGGTCTGTAGAACAATTGTCTCAATTACTGAATTCAGCGTACATTTTGCCTAGACTTCAAAAAATATTTTTGCTACCTATGTACACGAGGCGTAACTGTTGGTTTCGATTGTACACTGCTGGCTGATGTTGTGAGTTTCGTCACCGCAGTGTAGTATGAGCTTTCGCCTCCACTTTCTGACGACACCTCATCGTTGATGAAACTGTCCCTCTGTTTGCGACCCACACGAGCGTTTCTTTTGGTCGAAGGCTTCGGCGGTCTTAAATCTTCTAAAGCTGTACAATTTATACGTTTTAACGTGAAATGTGAGAACAATAATCGAGTCAGAACTACTTACATGCACTGCTATCCTCATCTAAGGACTCCGATGAACTTATAATCTTCTTGGTTCTTGGTTTCCTGTAATTAAAATGAAATCCTGAAGAAATAAGTGTAATTTAAGACAGCAAAAATATTAGAAGAATTTAAAAATACTATTATATCATTTTCAACCTATTAAACATATGTATTAAGATAGAAAATAAATTTCTATTTCACTCCAGTTTGTTGCAATTCAAGTAGAAAATTTTTGTTCTGCATAAAGATCTGTCTAATTATAAAACAAAAGGAGGTCTTTCGTACCTTTCAGTTTGAACTGCTCTACTTTTCATATCAACGGCTTGCTTCCTCGGTTCCGATTTCGGTAGCAGCTCATCTGCCCTCTGCCTCCAGGATGTACCATACAATTTGTCCAATATCTCTGCGTAAGCCGTAATATCCGTATCTGGCACTTTATTTATAATCGGAGTGGATAATACATTATCGACACGTCTGTTAGTTGGTGTACGAAGTTCGAGAGCATTGTTTCTCGATCGTTTCGTATAATCTAATATCGTAGTCTGTCTTGTTACAGAAGTTTGTACTATTTTATCACATTCTTCGTTGGTCAATCTCTTCTCAATTGTTTGCGCTTGGCGTATTCTGTCTCTATTATTTGGAGTTTCATAGTTCATTTCTAATCTCTCCAAACTGCTGTTCCCAGAGCTTACGCCACTTTTGTTGCTAGCAGGTACCATACTGAAAGAGCTATCGCTTTTCGAATCGGGGGAATTGGTATGAAGCCACTCTGAGATTTGCTTCTTTTTTCTTGCCGATAGTTCAGACATTGCACCTGCATTTTGGTCCACATTTTGAGTATTTAATATTTCGTTCACACGATTTCTATGGAAATTATTCAAACTCCTTTGGGAATCTTGAACAATGTCGCTGATGGAACTTGGAAGAGTTTCATCGATAATTTTGGTACTTTCTATTAAATTGTTCCTCAAAGAAATAGCTGGATGTCCAGCATTGTCCGTGCTCTCATCGACTATTTCGTTATCATCTATGCTCTCGTCAATAACTACATTTCTGTTTATTCTTGGTGACTCGTAAGCTACTTTCGGCGAGCTTATATTCTTCAGAATATTTCGCACGTCTCTGTTTGTCAGCTTTTTCTTAATCTCAATTTGATTCCTAATAGCCAAAGCTTCGTGAGGCTTGTCAGTACTTTTGCCAGCATAATGCGATAAATTCTTTCCGTATTCCGGAGTGAAACTGATATGTGCACTCTTAGTAGAACTTTCCATACGTTTTTTATTCGAATCTCTGTCACTGGACAATGCTGTAACTTTTTTATTCTTCTCTGGAGTGAAACTGATGTTTGTACTCTTACTAGAACTTTCCATATGTTTTTCATTCGAACCTCTCTCGCTGGACAATGCTGTAACTCTTTTATTCTCCGGAGTAAAACTGATATACGTACTCTTACTAGAACTTTCCATATGTTTTTCATTCGAACCTCTCTCACTGGACAATGCTGTAACTCTTTTATTCTCCGGAGTAAAACTGATATACGTACTCTTAGTAGAACTTTCCATACATTTTCCATTCGAATCTCTGTCACTGGATAATGCTGCAACTCTTTTATTCTTCTCCCGAGTGAGATTGATATATGTACTCTTAATCTTAACAGAACTTTCGATAAATTTTTCATTAGTATCGCTACTACTAGGTGTATCACTATCAGATGTAAGTAAAATATTCCTTCTTTCAGCAGAGGTGTTTCCGTTTTTCTTACTGTTAAAGAAATCAATCTTATTATTGCTACGCCACAACTCAAGCATATGTTTCTCCTTGTCGTTCAAACATTCAGAATTCGAAGAAATGTCGATAAATTTCCTCTGTTTCGAGTTCGAATGTTTAACAGATTTCAATTTCATTTCGGTAGTGCGCTTATCTATATAATCACAGTCGGAACTAGAGTCACTTATTACTATAACATTTTCATTGTCAGCATCTCGACTGTCAGATGAAATGGAATCCTGAGTCATTTTTAGACAAAAGTCTTGTGATTCACTGAGTGATTTTTCTTCCTCCCTGTCGGAGCTTATGTTCAACTTTGTATGCATGTATCTCTGCTCCATTTCGAGTTTGTTTCTTCTTTTATACATCAGATCAGCCTCTGTAATAACCAGGTAAATATTATCATATATATTGCTCGATATTATTATATATCGACAAATTTGAGTAATAGAAAATGTATAACAATTAGACAACGGATCTTTATGCAAAACATTATTATTTTACATAAAGTTCCGCAGTCTAATAATAATATCGACTTACTATAGCTGGACATCTTTGCTGGCAGCTCGAGGATTCAAGTTCCGTTTATTTTTTTTGCGGTGACATAATACGTAAAATGGGACAGTACAAGTACCTTATTACTCCTGGAACAGTAACGAAGTAGACTTTATACGTTTCTTGTAACGTGCGCTACAATTCCTTCCGAGAAACTATAATAAATCACTTCGGTACGTGAAGGGCAAAATGGTAAACAATAACATTGGACGAAATTCCACGAAATCATGACACGCAATTTAAAATAATTCGAAGAAAAGATATCGAAATATATTCTTCAAGCTACGTACTACGTTTATGGATAATGAGATTGTCTTTAAACATACCTTTATCCACAAAATTTTTAAATAAAAACATTCAAGCTAAAATCTCGTACGTCCACCGTAGTTTGAACGTTGAATCCGTTGGAGTGTTGATTCAGTGTAGCCAACTGCTAAAATGTATATTTTTTGTGCTAATACATGAAGTTAGGTACGCTTGGGTACGCTGTAATTGGTGATGGCCAGTGATGGCGTGAACCCGCGTGAACCCACGTGAACTGCGTGAACTTTTGGACATTTTGGATCACTCGTGATCAGATTCGATCATGTCCGTTCCTGATCGCGGTGATTTTTTATTTAGAGTAATTTTATTGACGGAAAGGGACACAACCTGTATGTTTTATATTAACAACATCGGAAAAAAGTGGGAGTTACATCGCATCAAACTATCGTTTGGATTTCCTATGGTTTGGAGAAAAGAATAAATAAAAGGTACGGAAAAGAGAATTGAACTTTTTAACCACAGCTCTTTTTAATTAACAAAATGTTGTTGTATGCCTCGATAGTATAGCCAAATATTCCTGTGATTTCGAACAGATTGGTTCAATATATTCTTTGAAATAAATTTTCCTAGGTACCTCAATATTAGCATTCTTTAGAATAAATTCAAAAAATGAAATATTTTAAGTATTTCTCAATAGTGCTGTAAAATGTTTATATAATTTTTAAAGAAATTGTTCCGGTATATTCCTCGGAATAAATTCGCAAAACTGGTTACCACCTGTAATTCCTCTTGCAGTATGATTTAAATTTCGCGCCGGTTTCTGTTGGTATTTAAAACCGGCGCGAAATTTAAATCATTCACGCCAACACGCGGCGATGCAACAGAATGATAAAACCTATATTCACTAGAAAATCCTCGATCATTTTTCCTTGATTATTTTAAAATGTCTTTTAAGCAACAAATTAGAATGTGTAGTTCGAAATTCCGCGGTATTAGCAGAAGGAAACCATGAATAGCGAGATATTTGTTCTTTCCGGCAATGATTTATGAATCTTCCATAAAAGGAAGCTCCTGGGTCATTAATTTCAGTTCGACGTACTCGATGCACAATTTTTCTTGCTCTCGAAGAACAAATGATTCGAAACGAATGGTCGGTTAAACGTCGTACAAGTTTATAAAAGATAAATACGAACTAACAGTTAACATTTACGTTAATTAAACGTATTATGAAAGAGTTTTACGCTACAAATCAGCGTTTTAATTAAGTAACATAATTAATTACGGCAACGACGAAAGATTAAAGCTCGAGCTTTAAAGCTCGAGCTTTAAGAGCGATCGCTCCGTAATAGATAAAATGATGCGGCAATATTTAGTAAATTTCAGAAATATTAAAGATCTTCTTAAATTCTATTTTGCAAAATCTAGGAGTCGCTTAATTGAATGATCTCAGACGTCAAGTAATTACCGATGAGTGATCGACATGCAGCCCCGGAAATGCTGCAATTAGACCCTCGAAATACTCTCTCGTGTGACTCTCCATTCGCGTCGAGATCGATTGCATTCGAATAAATAGCCAGGTTAGGGATGCGGTGCTCTGTGGCTCAGAACCTAATATCATTATCGGCGAACGCGAGTGGAATAAATGCCGCTGCGTATGTAGCCCCATAATGCTCCAATTTCGAAAAGGGGAAACCCTGGGGCAAAGCTAACATTCTACCTGGCGAAAAACGCTGCCGCGAATAGAAATTGCAGGTTTCAAAGAAAAACAACCCCGAGAACAATAGAAATAAAATATTCATCGATCATCTGAACCCAGGACATCAATCACCAACGAAGCCGGCAGGCTCTGCATCGAATAACAGTTTTATAGAGTTTCGAAAAGAAATAATTTGGTCCGGGAAGAAATTCGTAAACAACCAGCGTCGAATGAATAAAAGATACAGTTGAACTTCAATGGATAGACATGAACTCCGGCTCTGAAAGTAAAATGACATTTCTGTTTCCGGCTCGAATAAAATAAATTCGTCGTGGAACTTCTCTGTGAAGTCGGAGAAAATTCGCGGTGAATTATGCGAATCTCGAACGGATGACAGTTGAGTTACGGCGGTTTTTCGTCGGGAAAAACTTTTGGCCTTAATCCAGATGTTAGTTAGAGGGTGTTCACAACAGTTTCGACCCTGTAACGACCGGAGATCACGCTAGCAGAACACTTACGATGATAAAGTCTTGTGGTTAGCGGCGATAAGGATCTGGATAACAGCAGCTCGCAGCTCGACTAAATCATCTTCAGCAGTCTCGACCTGTTTCCCTAAATATTTGCACCTTCCCGTTGCATCACGGGTCAAACAGTGTCCTCGTTCATCAACGATTCGTTCGAATTTTGATTTCGAACCTGAACTCACTCGTCGGGCTAATTTCGAATGAAAAAAGAAAATCCTTCCAGGGCGAGTAATGAAAAAGCTTCGTTAAATCTCCGTCCCGTGTTTCCATCGCAAAATCCGATATGGTAGGGTTTTAAGTAACGTTCCCGCCCCAATTAAAGCGGTTCTTGTTTTCTGTACCTGTTACCTATCAAGGACCGTTTAATCCTCGGGCAAAACCGTGAAAAGAGATCGGGCTCCGAGGTTTATTTTATTCTAAATCGGGTAATGTCATTGTCACTTCTTTTCTCGTTCTCCCTTTTTTCGGAAATTCACATGGGCGCTGTTTTCGCTTTCGGCACGGTGGGAACGCTTCAGAGAATCCCGAGCGAAATTGGGGATGGTATTAAAACGAATGCTATCAAGTTCTCGTCTCGAATCGCGGAATCAGCAAACGCTTTGCATCCGTTTCTCGCGTTGATGCGAATACGAGATCGGTATCTATTGCGAAACGCAAGGGAATGGAGAAAGGGCTACACCGGAAGCGGATGGAAGGCTTTCCCGGGGACCAATTTAAACGACTGTTTATTGCGCGAGGTGTTCGATATACGAGTCGGAGAACTTATAATTTTTGCAAAGTATCCCTTTTTCATACTTTTTAAAAAGAAAAATTCATTAGAAGAGAAATATCCCTCGAAATACGTTTTTCTGTCAATTTTAAAAACTTTCACGACTATAATAAGAATGATAATTGCGCAAAGATGCGCAAACTAGTAATTACCTTTTAATGGAGAGTTTTCTGAAGAGCCAAGCACAGCGGCAAAAACCGTCAGCTTCCGAAAACGCTACCGCTAGCGAAAGCGGAAAGAGAATGCAGACTAGGTCGCTGCGTAACCGGAAGTAGGACTTCATGGGGTACAAATTCAAACTACGGTTTATTGTATAAAGCAGCGTTCGATATATTAATGCGTGTGTCCGTGACAGGATCGATGTACAACGAACGAGTGAAAATTTATACAAGACCACGTTTAATAAATGTGCGAGTGCGTGTCGATGATGGTCTGTTCAGCGATCTGTACGCCGGAACGTGATAGTGCAGAAATTGACAAAAGTGTCAGAGTTCGTCGCGACGGCAAATCCGGAAGCGTTTATACAACGGGAAGGGCTGTGGACAATTCCAGATGATTAATATCCCGACAGCTCGTTTTCGAAAAGTTACAGATCATCCTGGTGTTGCAAAATATCCCACGCATCTAGCTCAGCAACTTGTCAACGCTAGCCTGTCCAACTTATCTTCTCGAAATCCTTGTCGTGCGTGGTTGCCCTCAACAGCACTGCCGTTTCACTGAAATTTTGACAAATAAACATTGACATTGACATCCGTGGAACATCGTTAGTAGACTACGGATCTTCGTGCAAAATCAAAATTGTTTGAATTAACACTAATGAAATTCTAGTGTTAATCCAGTGAAATGCAATCTTAATGACAAGATGATTTTGACATCTTTTTTCTGAAACGAACGTAATAAACAAGTTTATTTTTTATCACAAAATATGAATTTATGAATAACACCATATTTATCACTGATGCTAATCTTTTTTTCCACCACTTTTCATTTATAATTCATAATTACACTGCACTTTGTAATTGTATTTCAATTCTAAAAACGAATTACGATGTAATTTGATTGAATAAGAGATCAGAATTACAAATTAGAATTACGAAATAATTGAATTACTGTGTAATTATAATTCGTGGAGTAATTCATTTGTAATTCAACACAATTCTGGAGTTAGGTCTGGGTTAGAACTTTAAAGGAGAATGTTTTTCAGAATGATGACCTTGACAACATATCTAAAGTTCATTGAAATCGGAGAGGGCTCACATCATCGCAAAAATGCATCAAATCCGCAAGTCTAGCAATTAGGCATAAAACTTACCACTCGATCAGCCAGCACGCAGGACACTCGAGACTATACATTTTCTCTGAACAATTTTCCGCGACGAATCCAAGCGTGGTAGTCCTCGAGACGTTCGCTATATCCTCGATCGATCGTAGCCACGCATGTGAGGTCCAGTTTTTTCTTAGGCCCTCGGTAAGAACGTTAGGACACATAAACCCTTTCTCTTGACATGCTAAGTCAAGGATTAGGAGCGTGTCCCGATGGAGAGGAGGTGGAGTGCCTTACACGGTTTACAACGTGCGACACTTTCGGGGCAACGTTGTTACAATTAATGGGACAAACTAGCATGCCGAGGGGATCAAAAACAGTCTTCGAGGTCGGTCCTTAGATAACGTTAACTCTCCGAGGACGCGGATAGGTTGTCAGGTTGCTTCAGTATGATCGGCGTTAACCACTACAGCAACGTAGCGTATGACCCTTTTTAATTAACAAAAGATTGGTTCAATATATTCTTCGAAATAAATTTTTCTAGGTACTTCAATATTCTTTGGAATAGAAAAAATAGATTTGGAATAGGGGAATTAGAAAAAAATTGTTCCGGTATATTCCTCGGAATAAATTCGCAAAACTGGTTACCACTAGGGATAGCGTGCTGTGCTACTTTGGATCACTCGATCACGTTCGTTCCCAATCACGGCGATTTTTCACAGTGATTCATTATTTTCGTAATATCATTAATGACGATGTCAAAACAAAATTGAATAATGAGGAACAATGAGAAATAATGAATAAAGTCATTGAAAATTGGGATGACAGTGAGCAAATTCTGATCATTGTGATAAATCACGGTGAGTGATTTTGCACGCCATCGCTAGTTACCACTTAAATCCCGACCTCGTGTCTCTGTCTCGTTATGTGTAAGTCTCGGCTTTTCGTCTGCGATCTCGTCGCTTGCCAGCTCGTTTTCTAGTCGATTTCGCGTCGTGGTAACCTGAAGTCCATGATCTTCCGGTTACATCGATCTTGTGGCGATCGTCGAGAAGATCGCTGCGCTGTCTCGTCCGAGAAGAGGCTACAAACCGTGGAAGCCTTGCATTCGGCTCCGTTGTTCGCGTGCACGACTGTCACCTCAGCAACAAAAGGCTCCGTCGTTGATATCCTCGATATTTTTATGGTCGATCGAGGAATCGCTCCGTTTCTTGTCGCGCTTTTCTCCGCCATATTCGCCTCCATTGTTCGCTAGTGCAATTCACCCGGTGCCACGCGTTAAACTTTTTCCGCTCTGATCGACGCGTTGTATCTGCGCTCGAAAAGAGACAAGGATCAGTCAGCCTCAAACACTGCTTGCTCTCTGGAAAACATCTGACAGTTTGCGATCGAACCGTCTCGGATAGGAATTGCACAATACCGTTTGAAAGAAGTGAAACTAAATAACCAAGCAGTCTCTAAAGTATGCACTTGGGTGCTTGACATGTCTCAGATTTTTCTCAGAATTTCTAAACATCATTGCTTAGGAAAAATAGGCCAAAAACTGATTTTTCGATTTTATCCCTTAACTACCCTCCCGATTTTATATAGGGTTGAAATTTTACACAGTATGTTTTTTCTTGATGCTCTATCGAATGACCTATTGGCCGTATAATTCGGGAGAAGGGCACTTTTGACCACCTTATCCTTTGTGTCTCAATTTGTAGCATCATATTTTATATATCTATTTTCTGATATGACTTTTTTCCATCTAAAATGGCTATTCGGTACACTGTGTACTGCTTGTACTGTGGGAGACAGGGGTAATGAGGTAGAAGGGACAGCAGCTCCGAGCAAGAAGGTTCAAGCAAACTTCTCACGTAAATCCCGTCCTCGAGAAAATCGACATTGATCACTTATTTAAGCGTTCCTTGGAAAGTCACCCTTGCGTAACCCTTCGGTCCATTTGGACTCCGAGTTTCAAAGAGTTCGGCTAACTTCTTCTCTCCTAGAGGCTAACTTGATTTGTTAGGGATGTGAGTGTAATGCTGATGGCGGTTTTAAGGCGGACGACGAGTCGAGAAGCGTTTTATCTGGATTTGCGGAAGATGGTGCGAGGGAATTGGTTAGGGTAGATCAGACGAATTAATTACGCTGGCATGTGCTAATTGAATCGACTTGGGAATCGGTTCTCTTGGTCGCGTTGCTCGAAAGGAATTTTTGTCTTTCAACACTAACTGATCTGGGTAATTATTGTGACATCTAGAAACCAGGCTATGAATTCGTGAGAAACATAAGTTTTCCACTGATTAAATGCAGCAGAATTGGTTTTACCGTAATTTCCTCAAAGGCGGAATTTCGCAATAAAAATCGTTTGGACGAACAAGTTTTCCTCTCGGTTACGCCACGATTCTCGATGCGCATCTGCAGACGAACGTTCCTCGCGGAACAGTTTTATTCGAGATTGCATTCTCTTATCTCAATTTCCTGCTTCCCTTTTCTAATTTACCGCGATCGTTTAAGGCATAGTTAACTGCGGAGGAAAAGCGTGGCTTTGACGGCGAGTGGCTGCGAGGACACCGGTTTATATAAGTGAACCACACCGTGAGAACGAAATTAATAGAAGTCAAGAAAATATTCATACAGCTGGATCTGTCTCTGCGCCTGGCAAGTAAACAGACGTTAACACAATATTTATGAATCCTTCTACAGGCTCGTCGCATCCTCGAGCATCGTTAAAAATCAATTCATAGCGAATCTCTCGTCAAACAGATAGCATCACCCCTGTACAAACACTCGAACAAAGTGCAAACACTCGAACAAAGCGCAAACCTCATTAGCATTTAATTGCCAGCCTGTTTAAGCTACGAAACACTTTATAGATGACCGACGAACCGGAATTCAGTTAACAATCCTGGATTAATTGTAAGTAGAAGGTATGCTAACAATAAGTGGAACTATATTTTTCACGGGATTGGAATTGAATCCGTAGAAATAATATTATCACGTCGATTCCTACGCTTTCTCGCTTAATTGAAAAATCCGTGTCGAACGGAAAGAAAACAACAAAAGCAAAACGGATTTTCGATTCGCTTATCCAAGGTTCGGCTGTTTCAATGTTGGGATTGGCAAGCGGTTTCACCGACTCCAGATTTGACCGACGTCTTTGACCGTCGACGAATTTAACCAATAACGATTATATTAATCGACATCAGTTTCTAAAGATGGTGCTGACATTTTACTCTTTAGCTATTCTGCACTGACACCTTTACTTTTGTGTTACGAGCCAGGGCCGCTAGTAGCACGAGTGGCCGGCGAAGGGTTGTTACTCTAGGAATGTGGTATCAATTTGTTAGTTAAGATACGCGGACGAACCCAATGCGAAATTGGGGAGCTGCTAGGATTATAGGAATGGAGCGACGCGACGCGCAGACGAACCCGATGCGAAACCGGGGAGCTGCTAGGAGGTTGTAGAACGACGCGGACGAACCCAATGCGAAATTGGGGAGCTGCTGGGAGGTTGGATAAAAGCACAGACGAACTTGATGCGAAATCAGGGAGTCGCTAGGATAATTAGTAAGCCTCGTAACTAGTATAATTTAATTGATACAATCCGAGCGGTAAGATTGTATCGTGTGGGGACGTTCAATTGTTTGATTAGGATATTGGACAATAATTATGGGTTTAATGAATTTGCGTTAATTATCAAAGAACACAAATATATTCTGACTATAAGAATTTGTATTACAATTGTGTAATTGTCGCGTATGGAATGAATTTAGAATAGAAAGAATTGGAAGAAGATATTACCTAAACTAACAATAAGATGCACGGTGTTGACGCACTGGCAATGCGGGGTCTCGGAGCAACTTTATCACTGCCTAATAGATTCTACGCCGAACTCGCGGAATCTATACGGTTAACTTTGATACGAAGGGGAACTTTAGCCCGATCTCACTGGTAGTTGACTTCCGAGATGCAGCACGACGCGACACGATTCGTGACTACGATAGTACTAGCCCACGAGAGTAGAAATGCAAGGGCTTATACATATAGCCCTGCAATGACGAGTGGTACTCGTCAGTACCCTTCAAGCGAACATTCGTATTTTGTCAACGTCCAGTTGGTCGTGTGTATGTTTCGGCCCTAAACTAAACTAAACAGCTATGTGGATTTATCTAGGGTGGCTCTGTTCGTTTATCTAGGACGGTTCCTGCCAGAGATGATATTGGACACCTGTTCCGTCATCCGTAACATTTGTATAAGAATATAATTATTACCAGACTGTGGATCTTTGTGCAAAATAAAAAAAATGTTTGCATTGTTTGCTAGACACAGGAGCGAAATAAAAATGTCTTTCTTCTTTTAATTATCTGATTCAGCTGAAGCCGATGCGCTGATGTCTTTAAATCTTTTTAATATGTAGTCGGTTAAGATTGTTGTCAAATGTTGTTAATATGGGATAATACTGTGTTCGACTAAAGTCGTTGCCGATCAAAGACGTTGTCGGGCAAATATTGACGGTGATTTTCGTGGGACCCGCTTCAACAAGGGTTCTCGGCTCACCTGATGCTGCGCTGATTGCTAGTGTTCCTCCTGCAGAACACCTGTGATCCCGGCCTGGATGTCAGACCACGCCCGACGCTCGAATCCCTAACGCTGCTTAGATCAAGCCTCGTGATCGAGGGCCTTGCGGGATAGCAGCACAGCGTTTCCTTGAAAGCCTCCCTGTACCTCGCGCTCATCACGTTGTACAAGATCGGATTTATGGACGTGCTACAGTAGTAAAGGCAACCGCTCGGTACATACAGCCAACCGTTGATGTCGGCGAACGACAGCTCGTCCATGTACACGTACATCAGACGTTGAGCGTGGAACGGCGCCCAACAGATGAAGAACGTGATCACCACAGCACCTGAGGACCAGAAGCCGAAGGTTTCCTTATCTAGCGGGGCTTACGGTTGTTATTCATTCATCTCGAAGCAATATTGCGCTAGATAACGCCCGCAGACGCCCTCGATCCTTTGATTAGGACGTTATTCTCCTACGTAAGCCCCTCATTTGCTCGAGCGATTAAATTCGGAACATGGGAAAACGTTGACGGAATTGTATCTGCTAATTCTTGGAAAAAAATGAATGAGATCATTTTTGGAACTCTTCCTTCAACAATTTTAGTGAAAGTGGGATCGACATTGCTTTGAATGTGTGCTCTTTTATCTTATAAAAGTTGATTGTACATTTTGAACATGTACGATCATTGATAAAACTGATTTTACCATTGCAGATATTTTTGTTATTATGTACAGAAGTTATTATAAGATTGTAGAATTGTAAAGAAAGATAAAGTTAGAAAAGCGTGTAACTATCTTTTGACGTGTCACTTTGGCTCCGAAGTGTGCCCGAAAGGAGCAAGAACGTCTGTTTCCGGAAACGAGCAGGTCAGTCAGTGAATAGAATCGCAGCGAATAGAGGATGGTTGAATTACAAGCTCTCCGATCGTCCTCTCCAACATCCTCTCTTCAAAAGAGGGATGAGACTGTTCTGACAAATCCATGTTGCTGTTGGCACCGTTTCAGCTGTACCTAATATACGACAACACCGTCGAACAGATTGCAGTTTCTTCGGCGGAAGAGAAACGCGAACTTCAAAAGCGTTATCGCGTCTCAGATTTCTGACAAATCGACCGGAATCCATTTTCGCGGAACCATCCGGGGCTAGCCTGACAGATAGCAGGATCGTTGTGCAATTGCATAGAACAACTGCAAATATTGACGGATTACCGAGGCTTTCGTGATCGATAAAAATCACAGTAGATTTTTCCAAACCCCAGCCTCATCCGGCACAAACGCCTCTCATTCCAGTTTACACATCAAATCGAGTTGTTTCTTTTTTCGCATCGCAGTTTCATCGGAATTTCATCAATATTGCCTCGAGCACTGCCGCACCTTCTCTTCTCTATACCCTCTCTCTGTTTTCTGTACGTTTCGACATTGGTTTTTGGAATTTCGAATATTTAAAAGAAATTTATCAGTTATTTTTGAATTACTAAACTAATTCAATGTAATTTTTATTACGATATTGTCAGAAACGAGCCGTCGGCAATTCATTCAGTGCTACTATCCTTTCCTTTTAAATATCTCGAAACAAGAAATATATGATTTAGACCAGTTTCATAATTATGGGCACATATGTTTAACTACTAACATCCTTAATATTACCGAGCAACCATAGCCAATAATTCACAGATAAATTGGAGAGGCGGACAGTTCCTTGGCAAGAACGAATGGGGACCGCAATAAAACGAAATTTACGGGATCAAGATAAAAACGCGAATTGAACGGAGACCAATCTCGCCGAAACTTCGACGAGCTTTTCGAAAAATCAAGAAAAGTATAGCTCGTAATGCTCGTAATAAAGCAAGTTTTACTTGCTCGATAGGGAGTTTGGAAAGATTGATCAATCTTCGGAAACTTATCTGGCAACAAGTGATCGTCAAACTGCGAATAAAAAAGACTGTGCGTTTCCTTTCAAGTAATGGACGAACGCTTGTGCAGCTCGCTGTACCAGTTATTTGCTAAGCTTACAATTAGCAGGTTCAATGTTAAGATTTTGATCGAGAGACTAAAATGCAAGGTGTCAACATAACACATTTACTGAGCATTCGTATGATGGACCTCCTGGAGTGTGCCTGTGTGGTTTCGCCGTGCACAGCTCCTGCCAGGCTGCTGATCTGAATCCTCAGACCCATCCGGATGTAAAGCACCGCGATGAACGCCATAGGAAGCAAGAAGAAGAGAAGACAACTCATCTCGTACAACGGGAACTTGAGCATGCTCTCCTTCGGCGTCGTACACACCGCCGAATCCAACGAGTCCACGTCCGACCCTGGAAAACAGGAAACCGAAGTAAAACTTCTGAAGAGCCAGCGGATCGAATAACGAAAAGCCTGGGCTCATTGCGTATGCTCTTGGAACGCGATCATGCGAATCCACGCAGCCGGAAACTCTCCTGAAAGCGAAACGTGCAACGGCTGGCCCGTAAGCTCGACCAACGGCTGAAGTATTTATGCTTCCGGGGGGATTGTTGGAAATATCGTGTGCGAAGGATTTTCTCAGGCTTCGGAATTTTCTTGACAGCCTCGTATAATAGCTTCGACTCTTAAGAGAAGTTTTCCCCCGGGCAAATATCGAATTACCTCGCATCTTTGAATATATGTACTTCACGAAATCAATGTGCGGCTGTGGCTTGTTTGGAACTAGGTTTGCGGAGGGTTTTATTTTGCTTCTGTTAACCCCTTGCCGTATTTTACCGAGTCAGACTCGTCAGGAAGATTTCAACAAGTCAGACTCGTCATGAAGATTTTTAACAAAGTATAACAAATATGAAATCTGATTCGTCTGTAATCAATATTTAAGCATCAAAATAAATGTAGCCATAAAGGTATGTAGGATCTTCATTCATGTAGGACAAAGACGTTTTAATCACTGTAATTTGTTCGTGAACATGTAGATCAATCTTTTCCACGATAAATGCAAAATGCCAGCCATGCATTTTCTCCGAGGTACATTATTAAATTTGTTTGTATTTAATTGATCACTATACATTTATAAATTGTACGAGAAGAAATGGTTTTCGAGTTAAAATCGTTCCGAGTTAAAAACCTACCCTGGTCGGTGGAACGCTTTTCAGTTTTCCGGGAAGAACCCGATAGAAGAAAATTGTCGCGACTCGCTCCTATATTTCAAGCCCACCTTTTGTCTCATCCTCGCCCATTGTTGAAAAGATTTATTCTACCCTTCTCCGATTTTTAAAATGATTTATTTCGTCTACCGTCGAGCCGTAGAAATGAATCATTTGCATCGAAGGATTAGTAACGATAGGATTTAGTTTTCTCATAGCTACAGTGTAGTCGATCCGCCCGCGGCAAGAAGTTAATAGAATGTTAATTGGAAAGCGATTTTGACACGCGTATTGCAGGCAGCGTGCATTCGAATGACGTTCTCCGGCAGACTGGTGTTTCCCTCGCGTACGGTCTATTAGCAAACGCAGCCCGGTAAACACGTTCTCCCCCATTGTTTATATCAATCAGTATCGACGTTCCCGCGGAATTGGAAACGGTACCGTATTAATCGGTGTAACGCGAAATGGAAACTTTACTCGTTACCAGTGCCCGGGGAGATCCGGCCTGTCCTCTGGACGGTTGTTTAAATTTCTGCGTTCCGAGAAGTTGTTTCAACTTCTAATGGCACGTGGAACTTCTCGTGGAACTTCGGTGTTGAGACCGACGGCGCGATTGCAATTGGGAAGCGACGGATTTTTACATTTGAATTTCAATAAAAAGGGAAATAGACAGCGAGACGAGATTAGCTCGTTAATTCTAAATTAAAGGGGTGCACATTTCTCATTTCTCGATAATGCAAAGACGGATTTTTTCAGTAGTCAAGCGCTTTTTTTATTTAGCGTCAAAAGCGCTAAATAAAAGATCAATCTAGGCCGCAGTCGCCCTCAAAAGTCCTATTTTTACGTTTATTAACATTATTATTGCAAGCTGCGCATCTAGCTATTTTCATAAAGCTGCGACAGATCCATCAGTATCTTTCTTCTGAATTGAACACTTTAAATGGCAGCTCAATTACAATTTCAACCCTCTTGAATTTTGCAGCTCTTAACACATATAAAAATACAGAAATTGCTTTGAATTATAATCCCGAAATACACCATCTGGAGCAAAAATTTATGAAACCGGGAAAGGTGAAAGATTAAAGAACGGATCGGGGGGGATTCAGGGGTTGAAATAGTTCGAAGACGTTTCCGGGAGTGTTCGGGATTAGTCAGAGATCCGAGACTTTCCCCAATTATCCGGAATGGCCGAAGTTAGGCTAAAGAACGCGGCTAGGGGTGCGATTAATACACGTCGCCAGTAAACCACGGTTACGAGGGGGCGTGCATACAGGAATACTTACAGCTGGTCTTAAGCAGAAACTCACCAGGCGGATACTTGACGTAGCTGACGGTGATGTAGTGTGCGAATGGCCCCGCAAAAACCAGAGCGACCAGCCATAGAACCAGGATGATTCGCAGGGGACCCTTTATGCCAGGCGCGTAACGACGAAGCGGATGACAGATCGCCACGTATCTCTCCAACGAGAACGCCACGATCGTCAGCACCGATACGTAAGAGGACCTTCCATGGCGACACATAGAATATGCATCGATTTAACAATTTTAACATATCAACTATTGCGTCGTAAGGGAAACACGTTCGGCTACGATCGTGGTCTCTTTTTATTTATCAATAGACTGCGGATCTTTATGCATTTATAACAAAACTGAGTAGGTGTAATTTAAAACAGTGAAAGCATTAGAAGAATTTTAGAATTCTGTTATATTATCTCCAACCTTTTATCTACATATATTGACAAAGAAAATAAATTTCTGTTTCACTCCAGTTTGTTATAATTCAGGTAAAACATTTTTATTTCGCATAAAGATCCGCTGTCTATTTATAATTGCTTCTTCTCGGGTCCATTTACGAGTCACAACTAAATCGTTCCAACTGCAACATTTTCAATGCAATGTAAATGGTATCACAAGGTGAATGCTTTGCAAATGTTATTTTTTTTCTCAAGGTAATTTTTCCGGAGTTTTCAAGGTCATCGATATTTTTATGTCATCAAAAATAAAGGAGATATTTAGGTGACTACATTAAGGTGGACCTGTGCATATAGTGGAGCTGTGACGCGTGTCGTTATAAGAGAGTGGAATGTGATCTGGTTGTCGCTCCTCTAGTTCCTCGCAGCTCCACCATAAACGTACAGTAGCATACTCACGATTCCGATATGTACGCTCGCAGCTTGCAGATCGCTAATCCCCATCTCCACGGGTACTGCTTCCAAAATTGACTCAACTCGAAGGGAATTCCTGGAAAAAAATCGGAAACCTTTCACCGGATGAGAGACCGATCGCCCATCTATTTTAATAGAAGGGTGGGGATCCTGTCGCATCGAGAATTCTCGTCAACCGCGTTGGATCTTGTCGATTCTAGATGGACAATTCCATCAATAATTACTAAACTGCGGATTTTTTAATGGAAAATAATTCTCTGCATTAAGTGCGAGGTACAGAAACTATTTGCATAGACATTTTCCTTTTTTTCATTAAAAGTTAACAAATAGTCTTGTTGAATTCTCTCTAAATGGTATTCATTATCGATCTTAGACTGCGGATTTTATGCATTTATGACAAAAATGAGTAGGTGCCGTTTAAGACAGTGAAAAAGTCAGAATGATCTAATAATGTTAATCTAATGTGATTAAATACACGTGAAATAGGGATCTCTTATTGAAAGGAGCGCAATTGTACAGTAATCTTTTGACAGTTCGGTATCGTTCACCGAAGTGGAGCATTTCCATCGCATTTTGCGCGGGCAGGTACATATCTAGAAAGCGTGCCGAGCAACTCGGGAAGCAGAAAACGACTATTGGAGGCTTCGTAGAATAGTATTCGTTTATGAATATTTGATGTCGCATTTCACCATTTCCGGAGAAATTGGCGTGTTTCGGAACGTCAACAGAATCGTGTTATTCATGCATTCTTCCTCTCCGACCGCAGCCGCGATATCGAGTGAACGAGGAGCGGTGGTGCAGTGTCTTTGAGGAGAGTTCGCTTTTATATACATATTTTCTCCTCGGGTGCACGTTGCACAGAGAGCTGGAAAACCAAGGACGCATGGCTAAGAACAGTATTTCACGGGACCCGCCTTAGAGGATTCCCGGTTTTGGAAACAATACTACTACCACGAACAAATAAATAAAGAAACCGTGGAACTGCGACCGAGCTTCCAGCTTCGACAGGGAAATCAATAACAACCCGAACCGATTTTGAATAGTCGATAAACCGTCTGCCATTAATGTTTCCAGCGTTATTTTTCATTTAACCTCGATATAAATATTGTTAATACAATTTCTCCGGGCGGAGACGCAACGAGAGCGTCGGAAACTTTTCTATCGATCCATTTTCATGCCATCTTGAGCTCAATTTCAGAACAAATACAATTTTTCTCGTTCAAGAAGTTGCCCATCTGCTATAGCAATAGAAAAGGTCGTATGTAGTATTGCACACGTGGGACCATATGGTTGAAGGCCACACTTTTCTTTCTTTCTTTCTTTTTTAGTGATTTAAACCTGAATTACTCGGGAGTAAGGTGCTGTTTCTAAATAGCTCTATGGACTGGACAGTTGGACAGCCTGTTTAATTGCTATAGTATGTTACGATTACACAGTGACTTCTGTTTTCGCGTGGCCAGTCACAATTCAGACTTAAGCCTCGCATTTCGCCAGATTTATTGAACACAGTCTGCGGGAAAGTCTAGTCGGATGAATTATATTAGCAGCAATGTAAATTATATGTTGAATAATTAACCATTCTTTATACGTCTATAGGTTTTGCACTCCAAATTCGTCGTTTTGCAAGTCAAATTGAAGCTTATGCAAATCAATTTCACCCATTAAGAATATTTAAAATTAATTAATGCATATATGTATACTTTCATATTAATCAGATAATGGCTACAATGAATATACATATTTACACACAGATTTCATACATTCCAAAGTTAATGAATTGGTAATTACTTTTAGATATAAGTATCCGATGTACATCTTTGCAATAAATAAAACTTTGACGCGAGCGAGTCGAACGAATAAATTCCGTGGAAATGATGTCCGTAACAATTCCGCAGCGACCTAATGCGACCGGGCAATTTCGCGTGAGGAAGTCCGCCATTAAAGGAGAACGTTCATTGGGCACCAGTGCATCCGAAAATTTTTCCTGGAAAAATGGACGAAGGAGAAGGAATGCCTTCCGGTTTCTCGATGTCATTAAAATCTCGTCGCCACCCGCGGGGCTTCGACGCGAAGACGAAAATTGCTATCGTCACGGGCGTCCGAGCATCGTTCATCCTTTATGCGAAACTTATCAGCATGTCGATTTCAATTTTACAACCATAGACGTTGGGAATCCATTCGCGCGTGCTATATTCGTTTTACTTTCAAAAGGCGCGCGTTCTCGCCCCTGCGAAACACGCTCGATATGCATGTATGCAAATGCATGCTCGACCCACGAGGGAAATGCAATATTTTCCGAACAACAGATTACAGCTCCCGTGGTGGCGCATATTTTTATGGAACTCTGAGCACGCCTGTTTACACCCTGACGGAAAATAACAAAGCAACTGATAAACGGCCCGACAAAATACTGTTAGTCCGTGAGAAAATTGCTTGATTAGACCCCGCAAATTGTTGATTCTTCGTTCCGAAATTACTTCTCGTTCCGGGAACCGTTTGAAATTCAATTAGCGACTCTTTCTTTTTCTATTACATCCCTGCGCAACCGTGTTGGTTATTTTTTTCGGATTTTTATTTTTACCATTAACCAGATCGATCTTTAATACAGACGTTTCCATTCAGGCCTGTAAATTAAGATTAATCTGCAACGATCTCGCACACATATTGAGCGTAGAAGGTTGCAAAAAATTATCGCATAAAAATGAGTTCTCATTTATTCACCACGGAGCCCAGAAATTATCACCTGTTCACTTCGCGACTCTGTTACTCCGCTAAAATCATTTTTCGAACGTTTTAGCTAAGATTTATTTAGCTACGATCATTTTAAAAAAATTGAAAAATTACTAAAGACGTTGGTGTTAATTCCTGGACTGCGGATTTTACGTATTTACTCGATAAAACGACTAAAAGAGATCGTACGTAAATTTTTAAGCTGTCGTTTTGAAGAGGAAGCTTCCACCTTTAAAATCGAAGTATAAAATGAACCGGGATCAAGCTTACGGGTAGAAATCTTGTGTAACCAAGTCCGAGAATCGTGCACGAAGATCGTAAGCATAGTTCCGAGCCTAATTCTATTCCAGTAACCGAGGTTAAACTGATTTTCCCCAATTCCGCCATCCAATAACTCCGTCTCCCCGATCGTTGTGTTTCATCTTTATCGGAACGAAGAAACTTGATCCCTGGGAACCGCAGCTGGATATACTTTGAAACAATATCTGCGGAATGCGCGATGAAAATCTATTGACCTAAACTCGGTAGGATTGTGGTTTTCCTGGTGCCAAACAAACTTTCGGGAGCTGTGTCTATCGAAATAAAGTGGGCGACGTCGTTTCACCGGACCACGCAAATAGACGAGTGTAATTGTTGAATTAATTAAGGTGCTCAAGCGAAGATAACGGGTTCGTGGGATAAATGGGGCCGGGAGAAATTTACTGGCTACAGGTTAACCATTCGAGACACTGCTCGCGCTGATATAATTATAAGAAGGAAATGCACAGACGCGTCTTGCTGCTGGACGAGCAACCCTCGAATTCCGTCGGCGCGTTTTCGCCAGTTTTGTTATACATTGACAATAAGCTTCTTTATATGCGATTAAGCGTTCATTATTATCAGACAGCGGATCTTCATGCAACATAAAAATTTGGTGCCTGAATTCTTCTCGTAAATGTTACATATTCAAACATCTGTGAAAACTCTGAAAAATTTTTCTCGTCATTCAATCTAGATTGGATTCGAAGATTGAAGTTTCCTCTTTACAACGAGCCCTTAAAACTTGATGTACGATCTTTTTTAGCTGTTTTGTGGGATTGAAACGAGGACCTGATTGACAGATCTATAGAACATATCGACATCGCATTGACAGTACCTCTCGGTCAAAGTTTAATAAAACCACTGAAAGAAATCGTACATGGAACTTTTAACTGTCGTTATGAAGAAAATTCTTCAAATCCATAATAAATTCAGTCGCAAGAAACGTTTTTTACTGTTTGTAAAAGGTGTATGAATACTTTGTACATCCACTGTATATTTGTCTGTTGCAAAACACAAGTAAATCAAAATTGAATTAAATTGATCTTGTCAATATTTCAGCTGCGTTACCATATAATAATATATAATATAATATAACAACAGAAATAATATCGTGATCCTCAGCGATATGTCGATATTGATAGAATTTCTTTTTCACGCTGAGGGTTTCCACTCCCCACGGCATTTCCAAGCGAAATTGCTCCACAGATCGTGGGCTGGCAAAAACCACGACGGCGCACGAACAAAAAGACGGAATCAACGGATGTAATTTGCGGATGTAAACAGTAAATGCTGCGTCCCCGATGCAAACAAATCCATTGAAGCGGTCTGACAATTCCACGGCTCGGCCGATACAAACAGGATCGTAACGAGTCCGAGGTTCTCTCGAGGAAGATCGGAACCAGCCATTAGCCGACAATTAACGCCGAATACGTGACGATACTGTTAATAGCGGAAACCTTTCCCGCAAAGGAATTTCCCTCATTAATCGAGCCACGTGTCTGTTCCAAAAGTAACATCGATAAAGCGAACATTATAACAACGTGGATATCAAACGTCCTGATCCCACCTACGATCGGCGAATGAATAAATGAATAAATTCGCTCGCTCGATCCCTCTCACAATCCTACTAAACGATTGCCAATATTACTTTGCCTTCCTTTCAATTTACAGTGCTTTCACATTTTTTCGTACATTTATTTTCACAAATAATGCCACTAATGCAATGGGCTGAAAGGAAAAATAGCGGTATTTATTTTTTAAAAGTATAGGGTAAAGTGCTCAAATATGAACCACTTTTTGTTGATGTCACTTTGATTATTTTAGAATGCTCTTTTTCGACCAAAAAATGACCAGTTGTAGATGCATTTCCTCCCTATAAGATTCTTGTTCTCTCATTCTAGTGCCACATTTGGCACTCACACCAAGAATATCAATATAATATATATAGCTATACCCATATTAGGGAACCTTTGGTAGTGCCATATTGGGAACTCCACGTGGACTGATAATACTAGCTATTGACAAAGAGAAAATGAATTTCAGCCCAAACCAACAGTTGGCAAACATTAATATAAACGAACTGAAACTACAGATGTGTTCAAACATTTCAAAATCACCTATCTTCCTCGAAAAAGATACAATAGAAAATCTAACCACAAAAATATTCAACACGTGAGGCACAACTAGCGGAGGATCATTACTAAAATCTATAGAATGGAGCGATTGCACTGCACACTGTTGAGTAAATATGGTAAACTATTGTTTGAGGATTTTCTCACTAGAATGCGACTTCTCCTTTACAAGAGGTAGTGCCATAATAAGCGACTATACCATATTGGGGCACTTTACCCTACATTTAAAAATGTATATAAATACATAATTATATTATATCATAAACTTTTAGAAGGAACTAATACAAAGAGGAAAACAATACTTGCCTTTGGGAAGCATCGGTTTAAAGCAATAATAAATAAATAAATATATATGTATATATTTAAAAATGTATACAAATATTTATTTTCACAAACAATGCCGCCAATGGACCAAAAAGAATAATACAGGTATTTTTTTACTAATAACGCCACCAATGGATCAAATAGAAGGACTCGAAAGCATTGTGGCCAATCAAAAAATTTCTCAAAGACCAACAAAAGTATTGTGTGGACCATCATATTATTTTAGATAGTGTTTATAATGTTTCAATTATCCTCAACACCACACACATACCCCATAATCCACCCCCATCATCAATGTAACACACATTGACAATGATGTTGGAGCACAGCGATTGACAACACCGTGTTGTCTGCAGGTTCCCGTATCAATTCTCATCTGAAACTCCTAGGTCGCAAACTTTTGAACGAGGGAATACGGGGTGTGTGCTCGCGCAACCCTGCTGCCCACGAACTTTCTGATCCTCGACATTTCCGTTCACCGGTGACTCCTTCAAATTCGAACAGGATTCGAAGCGACCGGCCGTCTATTAACCTTTGAAGGATCCTGTGTGATCCTCTTTGGTTACGCATTCAATCCTCTGTGTAGGAGGTTAATAATGCATCCAGCAAACAGCTACTACCCCTGATGTTTTCCATTCAATCGGTCTGCCCCGACTTTCCAAGAATTTCTATTCGTTTGATTATGCGTGGAACTCGCGTAGGAGGCTCTCGACGAGGCTTTATCATTTCAAAAATATGTTCGGCACCGATTGTATTACATTTAGATTTATGTAAAGGATCTCATTACTATTCAAAAATTGTTAATGATTTATTTAGAAACGGACGTTGCAGAGATCTCGTTTTATTCTTCATTGAATATTTCTCTGTTGAATAAAAAATTTCATTTGTGAACGATTTTATACATGTCGTCCGTATTGAAAACCGTTGATAAATTAAATCAGTTTTGATTTCTCGTTGCTAATGCTCTCACAGTGGAAGTAGAGTTAATCGAATCTAGATTGCTTCGATATTTCTCGATTAATCTATCAGTTCTTGATGGATTTGTTTCATCAAACACAGTTCATCCTAATATGTTTCAATCAATTCGTCTGTACACCTTTGTAGGATTAAAGAGTTTATAATCAGTTTGTCCAGATTGAAAAATGTCGATTAACGATTCAGTTATTCAAAATTGACAAATCACGCCTTAATCTATATATAATTGCCAGTTTGTAAAGGGGTGCATGAATATGTTTTTATCACGGAAATCCTTCAGGATAACGTGGTAAAATTAAATTAGTTATTTCTCTGTCCTCTGTGACGGTAAAAAAGTCTCGAAACACAGAAAAGAGAAAGCTGAAATTTGGTACACAGGTAACCGTTAGGCCAAAGGGGTGCACGAATATGTTTTTATCCCGGAAATCCTACAGGATTAAGTGCTAAAAATAAATTATACATGTCTCTCGTAAAAACCTGCTGTCCATCAAGTGCAGAATTAATTCTCACCCACTAAAAAATGTCCATCACGTTCCTTAGACTGCCAAAAAGCCAACTCCCGCTATCTCCCGTTTAAATTCGTATCGGCACTGTATAACTGTCACGGAACATCAGAGTTTAACCGTAATACATAATTGCAGCCGCGCCGGAGTAAAGGGATGAAACCACCCTTCAAACTTCCCAGCTGCAAACTTGTTTTTAACTATGATATTTGGAGAACCAATTGCGAGGAAGAAAGGGACGTGCAGTACGAAAGTCAAACTAACTTAAATTGCTCGTTACAAAGCGGAATGTCTAGTGCTCGACAGAATCTCCAGTAAAATGATGTGCGTCAAATTCCGAGCTAAACTAATACAATAAATTACGTACTCTGGGTATCATAGACTCCGAACCCACTGGATTTCACTGGCTAAAACGTATATATCTTTCGTCTGCTTTTCGCCTTGACTTTTTACGGATTAAATCGTCAACAACCCATTTCATTCTAAATGAATTTCCCGGCATACCTGGAGTCTCTTTTTTTTCGAAACCATTTAATTCCGCGGCCCTTCTTCGATGTCCCAAAAAAGAGTCCGCAATATCTGTACAGTAGAACCTCGGTAGTTGCAACATGAAAAATAGTACGACAATATAATTCGACGGATTTTGAACCGAATAACTGTGCCCATAATTATGACAGCGGTCTGGGGCATATACAGGGTGGACCTCGAATCGTGATCAGTAGAGATTACTGTGTTATTAATAGTCCGATCGAAAATGTTTTTATCAGATATAGCATGGTTAAGCTAATACAATAAATTTCGTTGTCCGAGTATCATAGACTCCGCATCGTCTAGATTTCATAGACTAAAACAAATTTATCTTTCGTCTGCGCATGACGCGTGTAGAAGTGGCAATATACCGTTGCACTTTTCGCCTTGACTTTTCCGAAACAGAAGATTTCACTGTCGCACGGTTGCAGCCGACAGCTTTACGGATTAAATCGTCAACAATCCATTTGACTCTAAATGAATTTTCCGGCATACCTGGAGTCTCTTTTTTTCGAGACCATTTAATTCTCCGACCCCTCCTCGATGTCCCAAAAAGGAGTCCGCAATATCTGTACAGTTGAACCTCGGTAGTTGCATCTTGAAAAATAGTACAATTTTGAACAAAGGGAGGTTACCAAACCGCAACACGCCTTTAATGAAATTTTGGTATGATATAGAACTTAAAAAAATATTTCACACGTATTTTTTTTTATAGCTGCCGACATTCGTGCTAAGGGGATGAAAATAAGCCTCCAAGTTGGGGTAAAAAGTCCATTTCATTGAATATCTTCAAAACTATTAGGCGTTGTTACGAGCCAGGACCGCGAGCAGCACGAGTGGGCCGGCGAAGGGTTGTTACCCTAGGCAGTGTTGGGTAATTTAAATAAATAATTATTTAAATAATGATTAAAATAACAAGTTATTTGTTATTTGGATATTCAAATAAAACGGAAAAATAATTATCTATTATATGATTTGAGTAAGTCTAAATGAATTTATTTATAAAATAATAAAGTTAATTGTTATTTACAAATACAATATGCAATTATTATTTGTATTAGCAAATCATAAATTAAATTGTATTTTCATTCATTAATCCGCCCTCCGGACGAGAGCCCGACCACTGGCGGTATACCTGAAAAGGTTGCTATAGCAGAAAAAAAACGCGCACGGATCAGCTCCGAATCGGCCGATTATTTACAACCACCGCGCTCCGACAACTTCAACTCCGACAGGTGTACAACAGGTGCAATAGACCCAAGCAAACTGGTACAAAAAATAGTTGTATTTACGTAAATGTAAATATTATACATACGGGTAATCACGATATTAATTTCGCCACGTGTTCATTGTATACATATACAAAATACAAGAAATAAGAGAAGACCAAAAACTATTTAATTGATTTCCACCTCAGTCCAAATAATAAATAATCTTCTATTTGCAAATAAGAAATAATAAATACATCATTTTGGAATTATTTAAATAAAAAGTTTAGTTATTATTTGCAATTAAAATCACACGTTTATTTATTATTTAAAATAAAATTTGCCCAACACTGACCCTAGGCATATGGTCTCAATTTGTTAGTTAAGGTACGCGGACGAGCCCAATGCGAAATTGGGGGACCGCTAGGATTATAGACAGCGAGGACGAACCTCACGCGAAGTCAGGGTGTCTCTAGGAATGGAGTCAAACGCAGACGAACCCAAAGCGAAACCGGGGAACTGCTAGGAGGTTGTAGAACGCGCGGATGAACCCAATGCGAAATTGGGGAGCCGCTGGGAGGTTGGACGAGACCACAGACGAACCTGATGCGAAATCAGGGAGTCGCTAGGATTGTTAGTAGGCCACGCAACTAGTATAATTTAATTGATACAATCCGAGCGGTAAGATTGTATCGTGAGGGGCCTTTCAATTACTCGATTAGGATATTGGACGATAATTATGAGTTTAATGAATTTGCGCGAATTATCAAAGAACACAAATATATTCTGATCATAAGAATTTTTATTAAAATTGTGTACTTGTCGCGAACGGATTGAATTTAGAATATAGAGAATTGAAAGAAGATATTAACTAACTAGGATGCACGGTTTTGAGGCAATGGCAATGCGGGGATCTCGGAGCAACTTTATCACTGCCTAATAGATTTTACGCCGAACTCGCGGAATCTGTACGGTTAACTTTGATACGGAGGGGAACTTTAGACCGATCTCAGTGGTAGTTGACTTTCAGAGATGCAGCACGATTCGACGCGACACGATTCGTGGCTACGATAGTACTAATCCCCGAGAACAGAAATGCAAGGGCTTACAGTAAGGAGCATAACTGATTCAACACACTTTAAATCAGAATAACTTTTTTATGAATGGACCAAACGACTTCAATTTCTCTGTAAGGCTAGAAGAATTAGTTTATTAAATGACGTCTAAAAAATATTTTGAAAAAATGCATTTGGTCGGAATTGCGAAAAAAATAGTAAAAATTGTTTTTTACTACTTTTTTAGTTGGGCCGATAACGAAAATTTAAGAGATGTGTTTGGTCAGCTCGTATAAATTATATTTGCTCCGAAAATTTCATTGCAATTGGTTAATTGGTTTACGGAGCAAATATAGTTTATACGAGTTGACCAAACACATCTTTTAAATTTTCGTTATCGGCCCAGCTAAAAAAGTAGTAAAAATCAATTTTTACTATTTTTTTTCGCAATTCCGACCAAATGCATTTTTTTCAAAATATTTTTTAGACGTCATTTACTAAAATAATTCTTCTAGCCTTACAGAGAAATTGAAGTCGTTTGGTCCATTCATAAAAAAGTTATCCTGATTTAAAGTGTGTTAAATCAGTTATGCTCGTTAATGTATACAATACCCCTGCAATGACGAGTGGTACTTGTTAGTACCCTTGGAGTGAACATTAGTATTTTGTCAACGTCCCGTTGATTGTGCGTATGTTTGGGCCCTAAACTAAACAGCCATGTGAATTTATGTAGGGTGGCTCTGTGCGTTTATCTAGGGCGGTTCCTGCCAGAGATGATCTTGAACATCTGTTCGTCATCCGTAGCAGCGTACACGAAAATTTCGAAATCCAATTTGCGCGTTTTTGAATGACTTGATCTTTGAATACTCGTAAACTCATTTTTTTAACAGTTTCACTCAGACCACTTTCATATTTACGGGCGTAAGTGTGGATCGTGGATCGACGATTTCGTCGGAAAGAAAATTCAACGCGAAACAGTAGTGCCGAGAGTAGAATCGAGTGAAAGGAGTTTAATCCTCGAAAGTCAGACGCTCGGCCAGTTAATATCTGTCTTTTCGATCGCTGCAGCAAGCCGCGCGGCTATAAACTTACAAAATACAACCCCCGGTAGCCGCGTCGTATATCACGATCCCGGAAGAATTTCGAATAAAACAACGGCCCGTATTTTAACCGCTGCAGAAATATCACAGTACACAGAGGAATCACGAGCACTGTGCATCATAGAAATTCCGTCTCCATCGAATATTCTTCGTGACTCGCTGCGACGACAAGGGAATCGTTTTTCGATAGTTTGGCGACTGTTGCGAACGGACGAAGATAAAGCGTGCTCGTGCGGTTCGTCCATCAAGTTCGGTCGATTACTATTCTATTAGGAATCAATGATTATGCTACTATCGTCTCTAAATGCGATCCAGCCATTACACTATCGAAATATATTTGAAAACGCGAACTCTGAAAAAAATATTTGTACCGACCATTTCAAGGTTTACTAATTTATTATTCAGTTTTTCATACGATGATAAATATGGATCCAATATTTTTCATAAATTCTAGGTGAAACACGTTCTGTATTTTTGTTACAGTTTTCAGAAACAATTTGTGCTCTCATGTTTTGTTTGTTGGATGTCACAGGCTCTCGATCATGTATTTTTTTCATACTGCGTGCAAGCTATTGTATTTCTATTGTTATATTTTCCTCCGTACCATGCTGCTCCCATCACGATGTTGAAGATACGGAAACTGTGAAAAAATGGAGTATTTTTGTTGTTCATGGTCTTTATTCATATTTATTTTCCTGATTGATGTTAAATCAATTTTATTTGAAAGCAAAATTAGATATCTCAATATGAAGTGAAGACAGGCCTTCAAAGATCAGCTATTACATTAACATATAATAACTCTGTAGACTGTAATAGCTTCTCTTCATGAAGACGCTTCGTAATCTAATAAAATGCCAAGATGGAACTTGAAGATCGGCTTGGTTATTGAAAATTTAATAACCCCGTGGACTATAATAGTATTTAGTGATCAAAACGCTTCATAAAGTTTGCATTCTTAAATGAAACGAGACGGGATATTCACATTAAGCGCAAAATGAATTGATCAAATGCAAGACACTGAAGAAAATCAAGTATGCAAAGCAACACGAATAAAGTGAGAAGTACAAAGTATTTCAATAAAATGGAAAGTACAAAGCATTGAATAAAATGAGGAGTGCAGAGATATGAATAGAATGAAGAGTGCAGAGCAATGAATAAAGTGAACAATGTAAAAAAAATTTCTTTCATTTTGAAAGACAAGACAACTTTTATTTTGCATAAAAATCTGCAATCTAGTGAATTTACCACTGGGAGAACGTTTAATCGAACAACAAGAGCTGGTTTCGAAACCAGTATCGGCGATTCCGGCGTGGCTAGCGTTCGACAAGGAAATTCCAAGGAATATTGTTTTCATCCCTCAACCTGACTCACCCCTGGTTCTTCGACCTATTACCACAGAATGCACCGCAACCCTCTGGATGATTAATTACCGAAGGCATTGCCTTAAGAAGACCGTCTTAAAAATAGACGAATCCACGTGGTTGTTCGACACGCCGGAAGATTATCGATTCCTAAGTAGAACAGCCGAGGAACACGAACGGTTTCGCGAAATTTATTGTCTCTGATATCGCGCGCTGGCCACCGTTCATTATTTATTCAAATGAATTAATCCGCTGTGTCCCATAACGTTCAGTGTTGTCTCTCGTTGACCATTTTACAGCCCGAGGGCGAATTTACAACCGCGATATTCGCACGGCTTGACAGCTTTTATCTTTGATCTGTGCTGAAACTTTACCCCGAAAAATTTCTCCAAGATTTAATGCAATCTCTAACGTTGTTGACTGTCGAAAAGCCAGCACGAAAAATATTCGCAGGATCAAAGGAATTAATTAACGAGATTCGGCACTGCAGAGTTAAAGTTTGTTACAGTGCGTTAATTACATTAACTGCATGCAAAAAGTGCATTAAATACATTGCGACCAGAGTTAATTTTTAAGTGACTCTCGTTAAAGAGATTAACAGATTGCAAATCGTTATGCAATTTTAACTCTTTGCAGTCGGAGCTATTTTAACTTAATTTCATTGTATAGGATATTTCTCATTTTATGGATATGAAACTGCTATAATACCTCACACAATATTTAAATGTTTATATAGTAATTGATTATATACCAATTAACATATTTAATAATCTAGACAATATTTTGAATAATGCTGAAGTAATTTTAGTGGCGACGCTGAGTCACCACTCGACTGCTAAAGGTTAAGATTCAATTGATATTTGAATTTTAATTTGATGAATAGAAGATTCTCTGTGGGGATCGTTCTTTTCATTAATTATACATGTTTAAACGCACAAGGATCCGCAGTCCAGTGATTAAGTTAATGAACAGTAATTACTACTTCACCTCTCTCTTTTTAATTGTAAAACCACCACGTTGGCAACTTCTGCAAGAACTAATTAGTTAAAGAGATCTTAACGTTACAGAGCCGAAGCTTATCATAGTACCGGCAACTTCAACTAGTTTGAATCTTGTAAATCCTGTTAGTATGGTAAAAATTGATTGTTAAAGATGAGCAAGAGGAATTGTGTCAGCAACGTGTGATCAACGTGATAGACTCCGTGGGGAATTTGTAATCAACGCGACTTCGCGACAGGAATTCACCCTTTGAATTAACCCTCATCCCTTTTTCATTTTCGAAATTGAACCCTCGAGCATTTAATATTTATTTTCTAATTCGTTATTAATTAAAATATGATTTTTCACGTTGTTCATAACTGACGAATTAATATACAACATACTCCATTAGGAAATTACACGTTGCAATTAAGCTAAACTGTTAATAATTGCGTATACATAATTCATTAGAACATAATTGTTATATAAAATTGATATGCAAAGCAATTACCTGGATCTGGAATCACTGAAACATTTATGAAATGTTCGCTAGGGATTGTTGAATAGACCGGAGCGGAAAAACATTTTTTTCGAAATCGAAAACGCCCCACACGGGAGAAGTTGTCCATTTTATTTTAGCTGGTTCTACAAAAATTCTAGCAGTGGTCAATATACCAGAACAAATTGCAATAAAAATAAATTCTCAAACGTGATTAAAGGGTCGCCCGCAATTGAGCCAACAGCCAACAAACCCGTTAAATCCTCGAAACCAACGATTACTAATTAAACCGCAAACTAAGACCACGTGTACTTACCGCACAATAAAAGCAACAGATCAGACAGCGCCAGGTTGAACAAATAATAATTAGTCGGTGTTTGCATGATCGGCAGTCTGTAGACGACGATGCAGGTAGCCAGATTACCAACGATCCCAGCAATTAGTATAAAAACGTACACCAGAGTGACAGGCACCAGAAGTCTCCAGGGCAGGTGCTTGTCCCCTAGTATCCTCTCCAAGTACTCGGTCTCGGTCTCGTTCGGCAGCTGGTAATCGGTGAAATTCGTGAAAGAATGTCCATCGGTAACATTCATCGTTCACAGATCTCTGGCACCTTCCTCAAAGAAAAACCACCCAACTATCCACACTGTGACACCTCCTTTAAGTCACGCAGGAGTACCCCTTCACCCCAAACACGACAGTCATGGTTGCCGATAGTACTCCTTCGGGATCGACCGGTGAAGTCATTCGTAAGACGAAGGGATGAGATTCGAGGGATGAGGCTCAGAAATTGCTACGTGTTCTAGAACTTCCGGTAATCTCTTCATGTTTCTTAGGCCGGGTACATTCAGGCCCAAGGATCGTATCCGCGACCCGCACTTTGAAGATCGTACCCGCGATTGCACTTAGAAGATCGTACCCGCCTTGAAAATTAATTTTTCACCGCCCCCGAATGTTTCTTCACGTTTCGCGGTTCGGAGAAATTAAAATGATCGAATTTATGTCTGTGCTTGTCACCAGGGGCCCCGATACATTCAGGCCCAAGGGTCGTACCCGCGACCCGCACTTAGAAGATCGTACCAGCTTGAAAATTAATTTTTCACCGCCCCCGAATGTTTCTTCACGTTTCGCGGTTCGGAGAAATTAAAATGATCGAATTTATGTCTGTGCTTGTCACCAGGGGCACCGATATATTTAGGCCCAAGGGTCGTACCCGCGACCCGCACTTTGAAGATCGTACCCGCGACCTGCACTTAGAAGATCGGACCCGTCTTAAACATTTTTTTTCACCGCGCCCCCGAATGTTTCTTCACGTTTCGCGGATCGGAAAAATTAAAATGATCGAATTCATGTCTGTGCTTGTCACCAGGGGCCCCGATATATTCAGGCCCAAGGGTCGTACCCGCGACCCGCACTTAGAAGATCGTACCCATTTGAAAATTAATTTTTCACCGCCACCGAATATTTCTTCACGTTTCACGGATTGGAAAAATTAAAATGATCGAATTTATGTCTGTGCTTGTCACCAGGGGCCCCGATATATTCAGGCCCAAGGGTCGTACCCGCGACCCGCACTTAGAAGATCGTACCCATTTGAAAATTAATTTTTCACCGCCACCGAATATTTCTTCACGTTTCACGGATTGGAAAAATTAAAATGATCGAATTTATGTCTGTGCTTGTCACCAGGGGCACCGATATATTCAGGCCCAAGGGTCGTACCCGCGACCCGCACTTTAAAGATCGTACCAGCTTGAAAATTAACTTTTCACCGCCACCGAATATTTCTTCAGGTTTCGTAAATCGTAAAAATTAAAATAATCGAATTTATGTCAGTGCTAGTCACCAGAGGACCCGGTACATTCAGGCCCAAAGATGTACCCGCGTTAAAAATTAATTTTTCACCGCCACCGAATATTTCTTCACGTTTCGCCGATCGGAAAAATCAAAATGATCGAATTTATGTCTATGCTTGTCACCAGCGGACCTGGTACATTCGGGCCCAAGTTTCTCTTCATGCAACGTGGTATGAAAAATGATCGAATTTATGGCCGCGCCTGTCAACAGAAAGCGAGGTAGGTTTTAAACGAAGGATCGTACCCGCGACCCGCACTTAAAAGACCGTACCCGCTTCGCAAACCGTCGACAAGTGACGCCGCGATCCGAACGTGCTGCTTTTCACCTTCGCACCGCGCGCCCAGCCACTACGCATCCAACCCCCGGACTTTCAACCCCCAAACCACGACTTAGGCGACCAATACTGTTCACCGAAGCTCGAGGAACAATGCTGTTCAAAGGGAAGCTCGTGGGAAGGTTAAGAAGCGTCCGACTGATAAAGTCCACTCGCGAGACTTCTTAGCGCCTTTGCTCCCCGATGGGGATGAACTAAATTGCACGAGGTCTTAGCTACTTGGAAAAATTAAATTGTTTTCGTGCATGAATGGTGGGTTGTAGATATTTAGGGAGAAATTTCAAAACTGATCCGGAAAACAAGTATCCTTGTAATATAGTTGCATACACCGAATTTAATTATGTAGCATTTGTATGACAGAGAATAATTTAAAAAAAGTAATCTCACCGCGTAATGAACTCTAAATCTGCAATTTTTGTCCCGGTAACTAACTTAATTTCATTTTATAGAATTTTCTGGCGCGGCGGTAGCCCAAATAAAATTATTTCTCAGCCTTGTTATTTTTATTAGACAGTGCGAACCCGAGGCTTTTATGATTTAATGGCGCGGACAGTTATGTCATATTATTTTTGGACGGAGCAGACACAGCGGCGAATAATCGCTAGCGACATAATTTGAATTTAGAAATGTTTTGTTTTTAAATAGTCCTGCGCGAAGGTTTTGCTCCTCTTTATTAAATTTATTTCGCCAACTATTAGATCGTTCCGAAAGTCATTCGGAAGACCAATTAAAATATTCTTTCTAAGAAAAATGACGCGGAGACGTCACCGATCTTCAATATTATAAACACTGGTTTCTTATTCAGAATTGTTCGGAAGCCACGGACAACCTAGTTGGCCAACAAACTTCCACATTAAAACGCTTAACGTTTAGTTTTAATTCAAGAAAGCCCCAGCGTCAAACTTAGCATAAACAGCCCGATAATCCCATAAATCCTGAATCATTTAAATTCTCCTTTTCTTCGGTATATGGTATCTGTAGCCTTCTGCTCGAACGAACTTTATTATATTTTTAATGAAAGCGATACTCTCAAACAGCTTCGAAGCACAAAGACGTAGTTAATGAAATCCAACCATCAATTAAAGAGTTGAAGCGGAGTCTTCTAAGATTTATTCAATTGGCTTTTCCGCAAGGACGGCTCTCTTAAATTTAATTTTCACTGTCGGATTAAAAACGTCTTGGTGTTCTTGGGTGATCGAGCGTGCTGATCCGCGAAGTATGGCGTTAAATGGTGGAACGTCAACGATCGCGATCCTACAGGTGCTATTCCCCTTTATTTTTTGGGGTAAACCGATGAATTTTGTATGAAAATCAAAGAACTTTCGATAGAAATGACATCGAGCGATGATTTCTTCTTTAAATGAAAGCTGAAATATTGCATAATATGGGAAAAATAGAGAGATAGTGATACGAACGTTTTTTAACTTTGGAAACCTGTGTTCAACTTGCAGAATTACAAGAAAATTGTGGTTTATCCAGTATAATGTACGGATAGATTTTTTTCTTATCATTTCCCGTAGATTTTGTCGCGCCGATTTCAAATTTGGTCGCAAAACTTGTCTACCACCTCAGGATTTTCCAAAAAATTGATTTTTGCGAAAGAAACTAATAAAATCATCATTTTTTTCGCTGAAATAATTTGATAACCCAAAGGTTTGAATAAAAATAAAAATAATGAAATTGCAACAAAACATTTTTCAACATCTCAATCTTGAAAAATTGACTTTTGGCTAGAAAAAGCGGCTTTCCTTCTATGTATAGTGTGGCGGTCGCAATAGCAATCGAAGCGGACCGAGGCGAGGGTTTATTGGCTCGATCGTTCGACGCGAAAACCGCGGGGAATATAGCCGTCCGAACGGAAACGTAACTGTTACATTTCCACGGGAATGTTAACAGCGGTGCGGCCGATCCGCGGACTGTATTACATATATTTTTATCGAAATTGCGTGGGCCTGCGGTATCGGAAAAACATCAAAGCAACCGTGAGAGAACTGGCATTCGAAACAGTTCGCTCATTGCATGCCGGAAATTCGACGTCGAAAAACGATCCAGCGAGCCTCCCGGACGCGCGTTGTCTCTTTTAAAGTGAATTCAATTAATGAACGGGTCGTTCGTTAATGACGTTAAACGCCGGGATATAATCGTTATTAAAATATCGAGTGAGAGAAACCGCGTTAAATCACGCGATACACCTGGCAATTAGGGTCACCGAGAATTCGAAAATAATGCCGGCATACTCTCTCTCTCTGCCACGGAGTTATGGATAACTTATTCAACGTCGTCTTGGCAATCCCTCCAGGGACGACAATCTCGAACGCCGCTGCTAAAAGCGTCGGGAATTATTGTGCGCGCCAACCCCGATTAATAATTTCGTTTGTGTATTCTCCCCGGATAAGCGAGAAACGCTGCTATCGCATCCTTCTAAGAGAATCGACTGAAATTCAGCTTCGACTTTTATTACTGTAATTGGAATTATTACTGTAATTGGACTGCGGATTTTATGCGTTTACGAGAAAAATGAGAAGCTGCCATTTAAAGCAGTGGAAACATTAGAAGACTTTAACCCTTGGCACTCGAATGACTCAATCTTAAAAATATTGTTTGCATTATTAAATTTGTTATTTAATAATAATTTATTTAATAATGCATTAATATATTAATAAAATTATGAAATATTAATAAAATATATATTATATTAATATATTATAGTTATTAAATATTAAATATTAATTATTAAATATATATCAATAAAATACATTAATAATAATGTATTTAATAAAGTACTAGATTACCCAGACCCACACATTCGCGTATTATACGAGATATTATATCAATTCCATATGCATAAGATGAAAGAAATAGTATAGAATGGAAATATTCTAGAATGAGAAAATGTTTCTGAGTTAAAATAACTCCGAGTACAAAGGGTTAAAAATACTGTTATATTATTTTCAACCCATTGAAGGTATCAACAGAGAAAATCAATTTCTACCTCACTCCAGCTTGCTGCAATTCCGGTAAAACATTTTTATTTTGTATAAAGATCCGCTGTCCAGTAATAATTGATTGACGAAAAACTTTTGTTTTTAATCGTTCTTCTGTGACGCTCTTAGCAGCACGTTCGCGACGTTCTTCTCCACGTTTCGTTGTGCAATTCAGGTGCATTGTGCTCGTAGACTGTTCGGTGCAAGTCTTTTATTCGAAATTTATTCGGTAAAGAATTACAGACGTCGAATGGAGTGCTAAAGGGTTGAACTAACACGAAGTGATCGATTTATCGGCACTCTTAATTGATCTTCGAACCGACAAGGATCTTCCGGCATCTAGAGGTCCTCCTTTTAATCAAGAACTCCCATTGTGCCGCGTAATCACGGATCGTGTCCCATCCATTTTCTCCGCTCATTCATCTCTAACTACCATTTGCATACATTTGCATAATCTATTCGTTTCGAAAGAATTTCTGAGACGCGCATTGCGTTTTAAGCATTCTTGCTAAGATATCGGTCATTGCGTCTCGTCTCACCTGGTGACACGATCGATTCTACATCCGGATAGCGCCGTTGGGAAATCGATCTGGAAACTTGAAACTGCTTACGTGTCTGTGAAGAAACCGGTATTCCTTCGTTAGCGTCGAAATTCTACCCCTGCCGTTGGCCAATCGTAGCGGTGATAGAATAGCATCCACTGCTCTTGAACTTCCCCTTATCTTACCAAGTTGGCGACGTTACGGAGAAACTGGGAAGAAGTTAGATGCATCGGTTATGTTCTTGTAGTTAGTGTACGTGCATTACTTGAGAATTGATTAATTTGAATCAACTGTATAAAGGCTTAAACAACCCAGATCGAGCCTGACTTATTTAATTTTTATCGTTCGAGCTTATCTTGGAACGCATTTTAATTTATTTGGTTGGAGGGAAAGGTCTGTCGTGTTTCATATTATTCAATGTTTCCATGATTTGTAACAACTTGTTGCCATCTTTCAGATAACCTATCAATTCCTGTTTCCCAATCACTCACTAGCAACATCTGTTTTTGATTTACAAGCAATTATACGATAGGATGTTTATGCAATTTGCAATTTTTGTAGACAAATTCGAAGCAAGCAGAATCAAATAAAATGTTACTTTCAGTGTCATTAGCCATTGTAAATCCACAATAAGTACGAAACGTACTGAAGTATATCGAATTTCATATTCTAGGATTTTTTGAAAATTTTCATACGCCATAAACGCATAAGGATCTGCAGTCTACAAATAATACAGCGTCAAATGTTGTCTTCCACAAAGAGAAATTGAAATTTTGTGTATGATACCTGTGATCCTTCCTCTCGATCCCCATAAAGTTTCGTCTCGATCCTTGAAAAGATCATCTATTCCTCGATGATGACTCGGTAACAAGTTTGGTCGTCTCGTCACTGGCATCTTGATCGGCAACGAAAAACCGTATCGCATACTCTCTGGGTCGTCGTGTTAAGGTTTTCCGTAATAGATATTCGGTGATCTCTCCACGAGTATACAACGCATACTCGATCGCTTGTCTGGGTAGATGAGTTTGGTGGAACGGGCAAAGTGGATGATCCTTGTCGCATTTGGGATCTGGTTTGTGGATCGGCTCCGCGTACGAGTCCAGGATTAATATCAGCGTGCCAAGTGAGAAAATGTAGAGGAAGAACTGAAAATCATTTTATAGTTACAGGGGGATATACTATACATATATTAGATGATTGCATAAGTTCGTGTCTGATTTGAAAATAAAATTCATATGGTTAAATTTTAAAGAATACAACTTTATTAATCAATTATACATATAGTCACCATTCTTTTCTAATTGTAGAAAATTTAAGCATTTTTTAATTTTAATTTAAACAATCATTAACCAAATCTTTGACCAATCTTTAAAATTTAACCATTGAATCTTATTTTCAAATCGAGCACGAACTTATGCAATCATTTGATATAATGCTGTCGCATCCGTGGAATATCAATTCGAAAAGTTTGATCTATTCTCGCCGGTGTTGAATTTGATTCGGAGAGAAGGGGGTGTGGATCGCGGGAAAGTTCGTGACAAAAACGAGCTGCCTCGTCATTTAATAGAACAGTCCGCAGCGAATGTTTTCGTTTCTGTATTCGGTTAGTCGACAGAATGTAACGCTTGCGAACTTCGCGCGAAACGAAGTCGAAACTTCGCACAATGCGCTAATGGATATGGTAGATAAACAAACGACCGAATTGGTTGGGAACGTCTTTCGAGATACCAGAGTTAGGACAGATATGATAATTAAGTATTCGATGGCTCTCGAAAATTTAGCAATTTTTTAACCCTTCGCAGTCGGAGCTATTTTAACTTGAAAATGATTTGATTCATGAAGTTGTTACAAGACCTCATACAATACTTCAATGTGTAGTGATCAGAGACCCTAAATGTTACAACCAAAAAGAAAAAAAGTCATGGAACAACAAGTATTTCATCGCCTAAAATCGTAATGGTTACAAATACGGATGATAAGTAACCGAAAATTTTTTCTCTCGTTGGTAAATGTTATCATGGAGAGAAATTCATTTCGATCACTTAGATTAGATACCGACATATTTAATAATGTAAACAATATTGTGAATAATGATACACCAATTCTTAGTGGTGAGTCGACTGATAAGGGTTAACTGCAGTTCGTAAGCACACCACGAAGATTTTTGGAATTAGAGCAATTTATTTCGTTTTTGTCACAAATTCCTGGTTCCTAACGCCAAGTATTAAAATCTAGGAACGATGTTTCCCCCAAAATTTGATCTGACTACGAAACACGGACTAGCATGCGATAAGACAGTGCCCAAACACATGAACGTGGACAAAAACGGAAACTTTCGGCCAAAAGACCGTTCTCTTTCGAGATTCCAAGTTTCCCGGGCTTTTACCTTCGACGTCTTCTGACCGAGCATCGACATAATAACGTTTCTTCGTTTTTGTCCGAATTCAGTCTACGAGGAAACTTTTAGACGGTAAGTAGTGGGATTAGAAAATGTTGGGTTCTGAAAAGGAAATTAGGAAAAATCAATAGCCGCGAGAACTAGTTGGCACAGACGAAATCCGCGAATGTCAATGTTTGCCAAAGGCGATATTACCCATTGCAAAGCCTTCTCTCCTGTTAATTGCCGGAAAACTGTTTGCAGGATGATCAAGAGAATGCATCGGTAAATCCAACATAGAACTTGGATCGCGATGACGGCAATCGATTCCGCGAGACAATTCAAACACTCCAGAACGAGCACTAGCATTCTCGCATGCTTCGGATAGTTTTGCTAACATTCTCGCACGGGATGAAATATCGTCGTCAGAGTATTAGAAGCACAAGTTAATTTAGGTTACATCGTACATCCTGGAACAAAGAAACCGCCTGCACCCGTCTGTATTCGTTTGTTTCATTGAAAAATTCTTGTATGTGTACGTACACTCGACGTCTATGGAATATAATAAAATGAAAGTCTCAATGAGGAACAGTCGCGTCCCAGTTCCGACTTAACGAGGCCTTTAATAAGAGAAATAGAATCTCTCTGCCGGCTTTTGAAATTCCTCCGTTAAAATGTAAATTTGTACAAAAACCAGCGAAACAGCTTCAAGTACGAATTTCGCGTTCATTAAAACGGGACCAGCGCTGACCACTGGGTTTATTAATTCATTTCTCCGGGGACTGATTCGGCGAAAGTCCGGCGTCATTTCGCCAACGACGAAAAAGAACCATCCTTCTCAACACAGACATCCAACTTCACGAAATCGAAAGTAATATGAAAATCCTGAACAACCTGTCCAGGCCCTAATGGTATTTTTAACATTTTTTCTTGAAAACCTTCCCGACTGTGCGCTTAAATTTCTAGCTAGTACTTTCAACTGAAGACGTCTGTAAGACGTTGTTTTAACGTATGAAATAAGACATCTTAAGGAGTTCTTTTTTGAGACGTCTTAAGACGTGTTTTTCGAGACTTTTTAAAGACGCCTTTTTCAACTCGTTTTAAAGACGCCGTCTTTGTGCTATCTGGGTGTTAATCAGTGCGAATGAAGACAAAAAATTTTGATTGATCCACCAGGGTTGAATTAGCACGAAGAACGATTCACGACTGCAGTGTTGAAGATTGCCAGCAACAAAAGTTCCATATCGTCGTCGAGCCGTCGCAGCCGACGAACTTCCGCCATTGTCGCGTTGCCGGCCCGATTCTATCATCTTTCCTCGAAGTAAGCTCATTAAGAAGTTCGAATCCTTCGTCAATCGAACCAGGATGGAACTCGACTCGGAAAGCAATCGCAGTCCCTGTGCCCAATGAAAAATCTCTCCGAGAGAGAGAGAGAGAGAGAGAGAGAGAGAGAGAGAGAGAGAGAGAGAGAGAGAGAGAGAGAGAGTAAAAAGAATTGGGAGGAATTGGTTGTCGGCGTGGGAAACTGGCGTGGCCAGTTTCGCGTTCGCAGTTTCCGCCGCCAATTTAATCATCCCTCCCGCTTTTAATAATTTCGAGCATGACGCGCGATAAAGCACCGAGCGCTGTCTGTCCGTTTCGTGCGCTGTCACCTGGACCTGACGAATTTTTCAAGCAAGCTCTGACGAACCGCGCGTGATCTCTAATACAAATCGGGAAGAAACGAGGCCGAAACTACACGAAACACGAATTCCGAATCGAATACGATTCGAAATCGCCTGGCAAAATGTGTTGACAATTTTTATTTTGCATTAAAATCCGCAGTTCCATTAATTCGCTATCGCGTGACTAGCGTTCGGTCACGAATGGGCTCGAACGCGAATTTATTTATCCGTAAATCTGGACCTCAAGTTCGCCGATTCTTTTCACGTCCCCAACGTCGTATATTTATTCGCGATCTTATTCATTCCTCGGTCGATTCGCTCCTGATAAATGTGCGATATGAAATTACGGTGACGCGAGTATATTCGAGTACACGAATTTCGTGGACATTCCTTTACTTCGTCAGGAATACTTACGACTTTATCTACGGCAGAGTTGTGCTAACTTAAATACTTAATAAACAAAAATTAATATACTAAATAATTTATGGAAAGAATGGGCAAGAATGTAACATCGTCTCAAAAGTCCTTGAAAATCTCGAGCAATAAACTCACTGTTCTTTTTTCGGGAACTCGGTACTCGAGGATGCATCCACGGGGATGCAAGTTTTCTGTAATCGAGCAACGAACGCAATTTTCTTAACGCGATGCATATTGCGCCATAAAGGTTCGCGAGGTAGCAACAAGCGTCGCATAACCGACGGAAAACAAACAGGAAGAGGAGGATCGTTGTACAACGACTAATTGACTGCCGTTGGTATGTTTCGCATACTCGTCGCTCCACATTTTTATTAAACAACGTGAATCTTCTATGATACAACGACGTCGGAACTGATCAAAATTCGTAGTGACATATTGTCAGGGAATAAATAACAATCGTTTACAACTAGTATTTACAACTAGTATTTAATCAATAAATAATATAAAGTAGTATTAACATTTACAACTAGTATTTACAGCAGTTCTGGACTGGAGGGGAAGTCGCAGGGGTTGAACAAAATTGACATGGTCGTGTCAACAGTTTGAAACGTAAAAGCATTCTTGGAAAGAACTCATTATTCACCTGTTAAGTTCAATAACTTACGTAATTTTACATTGTGAAAAGATTATTTTTCAAGTAGCATCGAACATGTTCTTGAAGAATTACTTTTCTCAAGTGGTACCAGACTATTTAACTCTTCAACTCTTAATCTTTTATCTTGAAGATAAGCACGCTCAACTCGTTGCAAAATAAAATAAAAAAAGTTCTCGTCCACAAGAGGTTGAAAATCTTCCACTAAACACTACTTAAAAACATCTGAAAAATTCTGTCCCCAAAAGAATTCCCAAAGACACAGTTCGTTAGTCCAACCCCAAAAATCGCCCTCTCAATCGCTTCATTTACAATAACTATTTACAACGCCGATCCAACGATTGATCGAGCAAATAACAGTTCCAGAATTCAGTACAAGATTCATCTAGATCACAGGTTGCTGCTCGCAGTAGAGCCAGTCTTTTCCACAGTCCTCTTCGGCAGAACGCTCTTGTTGGCTTGTTCCCCAGCAACGGAGTGCATTCGATCAAGAAGTGGTTTCGACGTGGCGTCTTCCTTCTTCAGGTTGTAAGATTTACGAGAAGCATTATCGTTCTCGTCCCTCACCACGCTCTCCCTGCTCGCCTTGAATCGAAACATTTCTTTCGCCTGACTGATGGTGTACCTGTGTTAGAATTATCCAATTATATTCACAATACTCCCTCACTCGTGCGAATCACCAATTAATCCGAATTTCTCCAACCTGACGGACTTCTTGAAGTTCGAGCCCCGTGCTTTTCCTCGAGGATTCTCTTCGGACACCTGCGACGATACTCTAGTCTGCCAGCTTTTTCCAAGAGACTTCCTAAACCCGCAGCAGATAGTCTCCTTGAACGCCTGACGATACTTCATGCTCATCAAATTATACAAAATTGGATTCACCGTGGTGCTGAAGTAGTACAGACAACCACCCAAGACGTACAGCCACTCGTTCAAGTCTGGATAGTAATCCGAGTCCTGGCCGTAGACGTAGAGCAGCCTTTGCGCGTGAAACGGAGCCCAGCAGACGAAGAACATGATCACCACTACACCTGCAACGACCGATCGCGTTAATCATTTGTTATTGTCAAGGGAAGTTGTTTGCAGGCTTGCAGCTGGGGAGACATTTACAGGTTTTGAAAATCAATTTCACCCTTTTGCAAATCACGTTCAACTTTTTACAAAGTATCAGATGATTGCATATGTTCGCGCCCGATTTGAAAATAAAATTCAATGGTTAAATTTTAAAGAGTACAGCTTTATTAATCAATTATACAGGGTGTCTCAGCTGAAGGAGGCCACCTAAATATCTCCTTTATTGTTAATGACACAAAAAAAATATTTTTGGCATAATTTAAATGGTATCGAAAGAGGAATATCACAGAAGAACAATTTCTTTTGTCCGATTATTTTTTCATAGTTTTTTCAAGGTTATCGTTATTTTTTATCGGGAAAACTTTTTTTATTCCATCTGGTTAATGAGTTAAGCATATTCAAATGTATTTTTTCAGCCGCTATAAAAGATGGAATAAAAAAAAGTTTTCCCGATAATATAATAACGATGACCTTGAAAAAACTGTGAAAAAATAACCGGACAAAAGAAATTGTTCTTCTATGATATTCCTCCTTCAATACCATTCAAGTTATGCCATAAATATCTTTTGTGTCATTGAAAATAAAGGAGATATTTAGGTGGCTTCTCCTTCAGCTGAGACACCCTGTATAATCACAATTCTTTTCTACAATTAGAAAAGAATGATGACTATATAATTTTTGTTTTTACACTCCCACATGCACACAGTATAGTTCGCGACATCTATGAAAATCGGGTACGAATTTATGCAATCATCTAATATTTTTAAGTAGGTTTTTGTAAAAAAAATCAGATCAAATGTAAATTAATTGTTACGATTACTAGACTGCGGATTTGATGCATTCGCGACAAAAATGGATAGTCGCGATTTAAAACAGTGGGCAAGTTTAAAAAATTTAAGAACAGCAATGTATTAGTTGCAGCTTATGAACATTATTAAAGAATGAAAAAAATTATTACTTGGCCCTTGTTTGTTGCAGTTGATGCAAACAATTTTTATTTTGCCTGAAGCTCCGCAGTCTAGTAATTACCACTTCATTAACTTTGTAATGCATGTAATCAGTGAAAAAAATATTCTTAATGGGTGAATTTGATTTTGCAAAAGGTTGAATTTGATTTGCAAAAAGGTGAATTTGGAGTGCAAAACCTATATCTCGTTTTGTCTTTATTGTTTCTTAGTTTCTCAATTTTTAAAATCTAACAAGATGATTGTTTCTATAAATGAAATAGACCAGGTGTTCTTAAACTTGTGTAGTCCGAGGCCCCCTCTTGAACAACATTTCTTTTGCGGACCCCATCCTAACCCTAGGCATTTTACATCGTTCTTGAGACATAATTTCTGGTTCAATAATCTCATAGGCACTACGTCATAATAAATATTGGCAAAAATGTATTTGCTAATAATTAAATTTTTACTAATTATTGTTTCGTTATGTTAATAACTAGTTAAGTAACAACAAATACAAAAAGTCTTGACCATGTACGATTTTTAATAAATGAGTTATTTGAATAAAAGCGAAAAGTTGGGGGATGTAAAGTTAATGTCAGAATTGTTTCGCGGACCCCCGGTAAAGGCTACGCAGACTCCCAGGGGTCCACGGACCACAGTTTAAGAACCTCTAAAATACATAGACGAAGCTTGTGCGAAACGCAGAAAATCGGCGTGTAAAAGAAGTGATTAAATTTCACGTGGAATAATGCTCATCGATGATCACAGATGGGAATGGATGACGAATGAAAAAATGAAGCTTCGTATTACACAGCATTCTGACGACTGATCTCCGGTATTGAATCTGTTTGGACTCTCCGTGGATCGCACTATGCACCACTGACTTCAGTGTATCCTGCGTGCTGCTCCTAATCTTCAAGCCCATTCTTGTGTAAACCACCAAGATCACTAGCATCGGTATCATGAAGAATATGATGCTGCTCAGCTCGTAGAGAGGGAAATCAGGCATGTTCGGTAGGATCATTGCGCAGATCGCCGAATCGTTCGAATAATTTCCCGAATCTGCACGACAGAAAATTTTTCTTTAAATTTTCACAAGGTATATTTTTGTAAGATAGAAGGGAGCAGATAGTTCACCTGGAGGGTACTCGACTAGATTGACTTTCGTGTACATCGCGAACGGTATCGCGCAGACCAATGCGATCGTCCAGGAAACCAGGATGAAACGAATCGGTCTCTTCAGACCGCTCATCGTGTACACGCGAAGAGGATGACAAATGGCCAAATATCTTTCCATGGAGAAGGCCACTATCGTGAGTACTGACACGTAAGACGACCTGCGGAATCAAACCCATCGCTTCATCCGTAAAAATCCCAGTGGAATAGGAGGACTCTGATCAGACCAAGCAAGATCCTCTCCGGAGAAATTAAATTCACATAAAGAGGTTCTATCTAATCGGTGTGTCTGTGGTGAAATCATAAGGCAAAGGGTTACAGATAATTCCTCGACACACCGATCTCGACGTAACAAAAAGCAATACATCATCTTCCAAGCAGCCAACGCCGGAAGAATGGTACATTTTTAATCACGCTGTCCTCCTCCATCATCTCATTTCTCTTCGAGTTACACGTGCTCTAGTAAAGATATCTATGCAATCATTTCTTATGAAATCATTTTTATTATTTCAATAATTGTAAAATAAGTATCTGGAACCGGTCATCCTGACCGGTGGTGGTAAGTTTATTGTTAACCGAGCAACGGCAGGAAAACAGCGGAATATTTCGCGAGTGACGAGTACAAGAAGACCTTCCTTGGTTGTTCAGGATAAATATTCTTACATTTCCGACACGTATGCCCTGATCTTGCATAGGCCGGCGCCCAGCGTCCACGGGTACTGTTGCCAAGCGTTGCTCAGCTCGTGAGGTAATCCTGAAAGTCGAACAAGACCACGATAGTGATCGACCCGTTCGGATTATAATCAATCGACACGGTTATTCCATTTATACGGTATTGTATAATGGTGTTCTTCGACAGCCACCGACTACGTATTTCCCGGCGGCTGTTTTCTACAACGTGTTATCTGTGATTTATTTCCGCGACGCGCGCGATTGACGTCAGATATCTTTGCTAGGGGACAAGAGCCGACTCAAAGCCGAGCCGAGGTACACAAACGCGTTTTCCCGAAAACAGATTTACGACGGACTTGCCCTAAGCTCGACGGATAATTAACATGCGAACGTCACCGTGTGTTCCGCGAGTAAAGCTGACAAGAAATTGCACGCAACGCGTATTTTACAGAGCTCCCAATAGAAACAAATTCTGTAATAGAGAGGAGAAGCCTCGAAACTAGTCGCCTGTAATTGCAAAATTATGTTCTTATTGATTTCATCTAAATCAATAAATATAATTAATTTTAAATATTCTTAATGGATGAAATTATTTTGCAAAAGGGTGAATTTGCATTGCAAAACCTACGAATGATATATATTTTTCACCTGAGAAAATAGGGAGGCAAGAAGAAAATTAAATCTGTAGGAGATCGCGATGAGGAAAGTGTTGAGAAGCTCCGGGAATTGGAATCACCTAAATGGAACAACCCTAAACACCTGTAAGATTTCGCGTCCGGCCGGTTCCGTTGATTGTCACGAGCTTGCAGCGGATTCGCGCTTTTATGGACATATTTCGGGGAATTGAAGTGAAATGTTTGTCGATGTTTTCAGTAAATGGGAAACAAAGTGAATTCTGTATTGAATTTTATTAAACGCCAGCCTCGCCGGTATATTTCTGTAATTTCATTAAGAGAATCGAGCAATGATTTCCACCGGACAAAGGAATTTATACACATAACAACTCGTGCGATGTAATGGCATCGGACGAACACTTTTTTTTCTTCTCTGACGATAAAACGTGAGCGATTCTTCCGGAAACCCGAGTCGATTTCCGATGATAAAATTTAATGGAACCAGCAGATGACCCATTTCGTTTATCCCTTGTTAATCCGGAGGAGAAATGAGCGTCTACGTCTATTACCATGTTACGAACAATGTTCGATATCGGTATCGCGAATTTCCGATCATTGTGTATGTGCGTGAACGACCCGTGGCTTATCTGGCAAACTATACGATTTCGATCGATTTGTGGCTGTCGATAATGCAACGTACAGCTCGGTCGATGTCTGAATTATGTCTGCGAATGATTTTTCAAAGGATTTTACGCGCAAATTGCTAATCAATCATGTACTAAACATTTAGGTATTGTATATGAGGTACATATTATACCAATTTCATATTCATAAAATTTAAAAAAACCTTGATAATAGAAATATTCTAGCTAGGACGAAATGTTTAATTTTCCAGTTAAAATAGCACCGAGTGCAAAGGGTTAATAAACAAAATACGTATTTGTGTTTCACGAAACGGTTCCTTTTTCCATTACACAAGCTCCGCTCGATCTAAATCTGTTTCTTTCGAGAACTTTTCTTTATCTGTTCTCGTCGCAGCTTATAATCTGATAACACTTTTTTAGAAAAAGTTCCACGGTCCGTGTAATTGAAACGGAACTAATTAAAAAGTTCTGTAACTCTTTACATTTCTTCCGATTTCATAAAACGATTAAAACGAGGGAAAATTAAGTGAGGAAAGAGAGAAATAAGTGGCTTCTATTTCCAGCAACAGGCGCAGACAATTTTGCATATCCGCGGTTTAATGATAACGATTCTGTACTAGCGATCGTGGTTTTGTACGTTTTTGTACTAAAAGTTAATACGAATTAAAATGTGGATACGTTAATAAACGTGTATTTAAGATTTAAATACACGTGAAATAGGGATCTCTATCGCGTACCACCTGACAATGAAAATTCTAGTAACACGTTCTAATTTACGTAGTAGCTGTAGCCAAATCTGAGACGCATCCAGCGATAGTTGATAACTACGAATCGAAGTTTAACAGCTCACGAAGATAAGGCTTGTCTAAAAGAATCTCTAGATAACAATTATGATTTCTAGATTCCCTAACGAGCTAAACAAGAAGCAAAGGTGTTGCCACAGTTTTACTTGTATAAAATTAAAAATCAATTCTTGCTTCAGCTTATAGTTATCTATCAGATTGACCGTCATCGTGAATCTTGACGTCACGGCTTTCCTCTTACTAATAAATCGTTCTAATTTTATCTAATTCTGTGATTGCAGAGTCAATTTTTCCTCGTTAGCGTCTCAATAGCAGCGATCTTTGCTTCTGAAAGGCAATCAAGTTGCCAGCCAATGAAAAATAGTCTCTCCTACTCGATAGGTGCTCGCATAGGTGCTAACGAGGAAAAACTATATTTAACAGGCCCTATGATTATTAATAGACAGCGGATCTCTCTGTAAAATACAAATTTTTTACGCGAATTGCAACAAACTCGACTGAAATGGAAATTTGTATTCTTTCTTAATATTCTAATGTTTTCACTGTTTTCAATCACGTCTACTAAAATCCGCTGTCTAATCATTAAGTACAGATTGACAGCAAACCCAAAAATCACAGATAAATTTTTGGCGAATTATGTTTATCAGTTCCCGCGATTGCTCTGCGTGGATTCTGATCTTCTACTCCAATATTGAAGAAAAGAAACGTCAGCAATTTACGTAAACGACACGCACGAGCGTTTACTTTGGACGAGTGTGTACTTTCGGATGAAAGTATTAGGTCATTCTGTAATGCGTGTCGTTTTTTATTGCAGCTCACGTAAATGAATGTCAATATTTCGTTTACACCAAACGAGCCAGAAGTTGATTCAAATTGAAAGCGATGCTATTCTATAAATGATCGTCACAAAATTAACCGAATTATCAATTTGTCGTTACTGACATTTACTAGATTGTAGTGCAAGATGAGCACTACATTAATTATAATTAATACCCCTGATCATTTCTAAAAACGAGACAGACGGAAAACTCTTTTTTGCACTTGAAACTGAGAAGAACGATAAGATTTATGATTTGAGACTAGCGAGGACCGTCGGTCTCGCTCTAAAAAAATCAGTTTGACTCATCCGGCGGTTAGAACACGCAATTCCTACCCTGCGAAAAGTGACGCAAATAACAACGACAACCGACAAACAGCCCACTATGCAGATAACAATCGCTAATGTACACACCGCGGCGAGATTAATTTAAAGCCCTTATCGTCGAGCATCGTTGGAGAAGAGCGGAGAGAAACGCGATCTCCAGGACCTCTCTACAGGAGGATCCTTTTTATCTGTTCTATAAATACATAATTCATTTCGCACCCGTTTTGAAACCCTTCCTCCTTGAATATTCATTCTTTCTCTCTCTCTCTCTCCCTCTCTCTTTCTCTCTTATCGTTTCTTAAATGTACATTCTCAATGAAGAAATCTAGAGATACATAATGAAATACTTGATTCTTCTTTTTTCTTTTGTTACCCGACGCTCGACGGAAAACTGCTTTCTCGTGGAACAAGTTCAATTTCACTTGCAATTTTTACCGCTATCACGACAGCCTATATTATCAACTGTGAAAATACTCGTTCTCTTAATTGAAATATGGTTACTGGTCATTTCGCACCCGTTGAAATCCTTCCTCCTTGAATATATTAGGTTGTTGCATATGAAATATCCGATTTTTTTAAGTGACATGAAACAAACGCAATTTTGTGTACCCAATGTACTCTATCTAGAAATTTTAAGTTTCTTAATTGTATTACGGTAAAAATAAGATATTATGGTCATTCACGTCTTTCATTTACAAGATTGTTATCTTGATTTTGTAGTTATATTTGCCATCAACGACTAGTACGCTAATTAATCAAATAAGTTATTTTTCCAGACATATAAAAGGAACACACGACAGTCGCGTTGGTTGACGTTGAATTAAACTTTACTTAAAAGTAAAATTATACAATTAATGTAAAACTATAAAAATAACAAGCACGTGGTTACTTTACAAAAACGACAAGAATTAATTTATTTAGACTTTGCGCGATTCTTATCATAATACGTACTCTAATAAAGATATTTATTAAATCATTTCTTCTGAAAGCATCTTTATAATTTCATTAATTGTGAAATAAAAAATCTAGAACCAGTCATTTGACCGGTCGTGGTACGTTTAGTGTTAAGGATTAGATTTGAACCTCAAAGTTTTATAATAATGAACCTACAGACTGTAATAGCATTTCTTGATCGAAACGTTTTCTAAGAGTTACATTCTAAAATCGAACATTTCATATGCAACAACCTAATAAATTCTCTCTCTCTGTATCTCTATCCTACATTCTCAATCAAGAAATCTAGAGAATGCGTAATAGAATATTCGAAAACTGCATTCTCGTGGAACAAGTTCAATTCCAAGAGCGCTCACGCCCTCGCAATTTTTACCATTATCACGACAGCCTATTATCAACTGTAAAAATACTCGATCGTTCGTTCTCTCAATTGAAATGTTGTTACCGTTTTAATGAACCACTCGACAGAACTGTGATTTAGGGGCAGGAATGTAAATCCAATTCGCTTATCGATTCCCCCTCGGGTCTGTTCAACGAACACTAATACCCGCGCAATGTACTCGTTTTCCCTCGATTAAGTGTCCGTCGGGTTTCATTATCTCCGGTTTTCTTCGTGAATCGCTATAAAAGCGCGAATCGGGCCGTACGCCACCGGAAATTCCGTTCTGGAACGACAGTCGACGCAAACGCGACCAAAGGGGACGAAGGAATGATCAAACTTAATCAAGAGGACCATTTCGCTCCTCTTCTCAAACAATCCAGCTCTGATTCGAGACCCGAGCTCGAAATATTATTGCGTTTTTAAAGAAAAACGTCGATGTTCGTCGAGGAGAGTGGGAAATTTTTATGGAAATGTTTAGGAGCTCGTTTAACGTGCTGATTGCTGCGTGGATTTTCTGTGTTTCTCACATGTCTTGTCCGTTTTATTCGTATGAACGATCAGAGGTATTAATAATTATTAGTAGACAGCGAATGTTTTTCCAAAATAAAAATTTTCTACCTGGATTCCAACATCCTGGAGCGAAATGGAAAATTATTTTATCTCTCAATATGCTTAAGGTTAAAAATAATATTGGGTTGGCAAGAAAGTAATTTCGGTATTTTAGGCAATGAACTTTAATTAATAAAATATTTTCCATTTTGTTCGATGATCTTTTGCCATCTTTCTATCGGCAAAAAACTGATCCAAGTGCGGATTTCAGGTCATCATCTCAAATCATCAGAAAATATTTTATATTGATTAAAGTTCATTGCTTGAATAAAATAATTGGGTTTCATTTCACCTTAAAATACCGAAATAACTTCTTCCAATTTATTTGATGTTTGAAATTATACCTACTGTTTTTTGTCATAAATGCGTAAAATCCGCTGTTTAGTTACTTGGTAATGAAGTTTGCACCGTTTACTATAATTCAGTTCATCTCAAAACGAATATTTGGACGATTAATTGATTCGCAAATCGAATGTAATGTTGTGCGTATTCGGATATTGACATTAATACAGTGTAAACCGGAAATAGATGAGGACTCACAATGGCGGACTCACCCAGAACAAGTAGAATGAGATCGGAAACGGCTAGATTGAGCAAATAGTAGTTCGTAGCAGTCTGCATCGAAGGATTCCTCAGGATCACAGTACACGTAGCAACATTCCCGAAAATCCCAGTGACGAAGATCGTTACATAAGCGATCGTCAAAGGCACCACCATCTGCATCGGTAAATACTTCGGACCCAGCACCTTGGTCAAGTACTCTACCTCCGTTAGGTTCTCCAGGTCCCAGTCCCTCCAGAAATCGTGCACATAGTTCTCGTTTGACGTCTCCATTATAGTAATTCCTCGTAGATTCTACGTTAAACGAAATTCGCGAGCTGGAGTTCTATTAAACGTTTACAACGTGGTCCCCTTGTGTTTGTAAATATCGGTTCTTGAAGAAAACGATATCTGTGGAAAAGAAAGAAGCATAGTAAATAGACGAAACATAGATCATCGAATCAATCAGTCTACGATCGATAGAAAGTGATCACTTTCAGTCATCGATTAGGGTTGAAACCATTGACACAGCTTCCGGGTACGGACTTGAAAGTTTAATCGGGAAGAGCGTTGATAGACAATGATCGTCGCGAAGTAAGAAATATTTAGCTCGAACAGTTAAAACCGTGGAAAATATCTTTGGCAGAAATCGCAGTAGGTAAACAAAGCATGGTATCTAGGTAGCTCGCGATAACATCAAGCAAATGGTTGATCGAATGGTCAACAATCGAATCATTCGATGTTCTAAAATTAACTCGATGTTGCATCGGCTACAACGACATTTTTAATTCATGAATAAACTGCGGATTTTATGGATTTATGAGAAAAATGAAGAGACGCAATTTAATGGTGACTCTGAGACGCCACTAGAAATGGTTGTACCATTATTTAAAATATTGTTTACATTATTAAATATGTCGGTACTTATAATCAATTACTAAACATTTAGGTATTGCATGAGGTATTATACCAATTTCATATCCACAAAATTTAAGAGAATGGGAATTTAAGGGAATTCTGGGTCGGAAGAAATGTTTAATATTCCAGTTAAAATAGCTCCGAGTACAAAGAGTTAAAGAAATAGACTAAAAGAATTAGAGAATGTCAATCTAGTAGATTTAACTTAATAAAAATTAGGAAAGGAACAATGAAACTTCTGTTTGACTTTTTATTTCGCATAAAGAGATTCAAGAGCTGCATCAATGATTTCAACGCAGCCATCGCAAGATCGAAATCATCTTTGGATCAAGAAATATAGGTGTCTCAATGAACATACATTTTAACCTTTCACTCCATCCCGAAAACGATTCCCAGTCTATCAAAAATTGAAATGTTAACTGCAGTTTAGCAGTCGACTTTCAATCGCCATTGCGCCGCAGATCCTTGTCCTCTTCCTTTGAGCCTGGACCCTCATCCTTGTATCAGCTAAGGTAGAATTGGAATGGCTCTTTATTCGAAGAACAAAGAGACGCGATTATCGAATTGATCGCTGTCAAAAGGAACACTGTAGCCTCGAAGTATCACAGATTCCGGGAGATAACGATCCGACTCCCGGTGCCCGATGGTAGCACGTGCGTCGTCGGAAAACGCGAAATAGAATTCGATCGGGGAATTTTCGTCGTAAGACGGACTGTCGTTCTTCGAGCACGTTGATAGATCGGCGCGAACGGAACCAAAATAAACAGACTACGAAGGGAAGGTTGAAATTGGAGATTCGACGGCGCTTTCGCTAGCTGCCGATCTGTGTGACTGAACGCGATGCTCTCGGCGACACCTTCGGACACCGCGACAACAACCTCGTCCTCCTGATTTCACTGATAACAGAATCAGTCTAACGAGCCGTTCGATTGCTTTAGCATCTGCGATACAGCCGATCGTTTCGTCAACTGATGCTGCGCCCCCGAAAGTCCTTGAATGTGCAACCCTGTGCAAACTGAAGGACTCTGTTTTCAGGAAACAACTTAAATAGCAACAGTTGCTTCTACTCGATACTTTTAACCGCCGGAATTCGTGTCAACCGATAAGATTAATCGGAGACAATGCAACGATAATTTTTCTTTTGATAACGTGCATTTACGTCAAACCGAGGATAATTAATTATTGCAAAATTGTTGTTCTTGCTGATCGAAAGTGGACAACGCTGTTCCATTGACAGTACAATTCAAGTAACAAAAATATTTATTACATACTTCGGTGTACAGTTTTTTATAGGAGTATATTTATATATTATTTACAACGTCGTTATGAAAATATTATGCAGAATCGGACTCGTCGGAACTCGATTCGCTATCATTCTCTGTCCTGTTAGGTTGTAGTCTATTTGTATTTACAAAAAGGTCGTCTTCTTCGCTGTCGCTGTCGTCTTTATTAGAGATCTTCTGATCCGATCTCTGAGATTCGTCGAACTGTTTCGGCCAACATTTCTGAGATCGGTACCACCTCTGGTGCTCCTAACAAGTAAATTACTTCTTTAATTACTCCGCAATAAATTAACATGACTAGATTAGTTTGTAATGTAAAACGTAAAGGGATGAACATTAAGAAGAGCAGCATACCCGTGTTAATATCTTGACGATCTCTGCCTTGACCTTGTCCCCCTCCAGTATCGGCTCTACGAGCACGAAATCCCCCCTCTTCACCCAGATATTCCTCCTGAACTTCGTCGGCATCGACACGAGATACTGATCTCCATTAGGATCTTCAACTTCGTGGAGATTATTCCCACGAGACTCGAGTATCCGCACGATAGACTGCGACTCTGTGGGAACACTCAAATCCGCCACCTCCTTAACAACATGCTTGCGTTTGGTTGCTTTGGACATCCTAATCTGTAACCTTAAAGGCAACGAAAATACACTATTTTCATCTTAAAGGAAAATAAAAGAGTTCACGTTGTGTTAGACGATAATATATGCTACTCCGACTAAAAATACTACTTCGATCGAACAGACTTATAGCGCATCTTTTATCCTAATCTCCCGATCAAACTCCTCGAGCTCTTCCTCTTTATTTATATCGTGCCATGGGCCGAAGGAGCCCGCAGACTTCTCTATGGTGGCCCATATGTCTAAGGTCTCCCCCGGGGGAACTTCGTATCCATTTTCCAGACCCCGAGAGTTCGAGGGCGTTTTGCAATTGTCCTGGGACTCCTTGCGCAAGACCGTGTCCACCTCCACTGATGTGAAAAATGCCACAGACATCGGAAGATCCTTCATGCCCACTCTGGAGGCGCAAAAGCACCTAGTCAGTAGATTGGTGACGTGCATAGCTAAAGCTGCATTGTACTTGTACTGCGACGGAACGAGATATCTGACCTCGTCGTGGAATGACAAACAGAATCTAATATTATCCTTCATCAACCACTTCATCGAGACAAGCATCAAGTGCAGGAAGTCAACTGCACCGCTCTGAACCACCCAGTTCACCTTGGTGGGCAAGCCGTTGCTGTTGGTCTGCGTCTCCAAGGCTCTGGTTAGCCTGGAGTTCAAGAAAGGAGTGACAGGATGAGTACTCTCTGCGATATCCTCCAGCCTGTTGAACATTGCTGATTCCGAGCCACCTACCCACTTGCCTCTGCCAAACATCTCTTGCACTGTCTTGCCAAATAGTTTGGCTACCTTGTACGCATCGTAGGAGGAGTACTGCACATCGTCTAGGTCACAATTGATATACTCCTCCTTTAGCCTGTACACCTTCTTGCCTTTAGTCATGGTGAACATCTTCCTAGACTTTGCCGCAGCCTCTGCGTCTGTCATGGTCGGATTAAACTGCTTCAGCAATCTCTCCGCGAACTTTTGACCTGCTCCATAAATTCTAGCATAATTGATAATCTTAGCTTGACTTCTCGATATCCCAACAGCCTTCGCCGTGACACTGTGCATGTCTGTTTCGTTCGATTTAGTGCCGATCAGGGTCATCCAACCGAAAGGTGTGGCTCCGTGGATGTTTTTATAGTGAGCGTCTCCTAGCATGGATGCGATCCACAGTTCCTGGCTGTCTACGTCGGCTCCGACGATGTTGTACCCTGGAGGAGCTTGTATCATCGCCCTCAGCTCAGAACCAACGCGATCCTCGTGAGCATTGGACGCAGTCATCCACGTTGCCTCGACTGCACGCCTCGTCAGCGTCCCCGTGACGACTACCAATGGAATAATCACCCCATACTGATACGACTTTGCCGCACCCTTAACAGTATCTGGCAAATGGGACGTGTCCAACCATACCACGAACTGCGACATGATTCTATCTCTGTTGTTCCTCCAATAGGAAAGCATTTTCGCGATTTTCAATATCTCCGCCGCGCTGCTGTCCGATCCAGCAAGAACATTTTCAGAGAATTTGTTCAAGAAGTCTTTAGCCATGGGATTACCTACGTTGTAGCTCCCTCCGTCCTTGTGTGGCAACTTCAGGAAATAGCAGCAGTCGTCTATGACTGTGTCGCACCAGATTGCGCTACCTTTGTAGATCGCGCTAATGTCAATGTCTTCTTTTTTCTTCTTTTTCTTGGTGTACCAGTAGTCCGGCTTGTGTAGATTGCTCTCTACGTTCTTATTCAGAGTCGTCATTGTATACTCTGCTTCTTCAGCGGAACGTTCTGCTAATCTTAGAGGACACTGGGCCAACAGCTGCTTTATAGGTATCTTAGTCTCTACATTTTCGTCCTTGAACGGTACCAAGATTCCCCAGCCCTTGTTTTTTATGTAATGTAACGGATAGCTCTCCCACGTGAGATTCAACAGCTTCGGAACGATTTGCATGGAAGTGCTTAGGTTCTGTGGACCCGGAGCCCAGTTCTCGTCGCTGAGCTTCGAGCAGAGTTTCCTGTACCATGCCGGATAGCCTAACATGTGCGGCATCTTAGCAGGCAAGAGTTTCCTCGTTTCTTTTAAATATCCAAACTCCTTCTCCAAAGGATCTTCATCTCCCTCATCGTCTGTAAGATACTTCTGCGCATCAGTCTTCTCTTTCTCCGTATCCGGTGGTATGTAGTTCTTTTTCAGATTCGCGTACATCGTCGGCGATTTTAATCTAATATTCTGAGTGCTCCAATCTTCGTTCCACATCCACAGATCTTCTTTATATTTCTCTTCGTGCATAAGACGACACACAGCATTGGCTCTCTGAGCCAGAATAAAGGTAGTTTCATATTTCAAGTCCTCGAATGTAGACTCCGACTCATCTATGTACTTCTGCCAATTCGAGTTCGTTGGCAAGTACGCAGATCCAAGTTCCAGCATCCCTGCCAAGGTAACAGGGTGGGGAAATCTTTCCTGGAAAACAGGAAACAAAGAGCATAACACATTGTGTGTTGCAGCTACGTCGTTCGCGCAATAGGTCATTAAAAAATTGAAGTCGTTTTTTATATCGCTTAGAGTACCCTCTACAAAAATGTTCCTGGATTCCTTGTCTATTTCATGTCCACAATAAAATTTATGGACCTCTGCCAGACTGTTTAAAGAAGTCTGCATCTGCAAATCCGTTTTCTCTATGCTGTCCTTCTTCCCGCTTAAAAGTCCTCGTTGGTAGCTGCTGATCCCACCAACCGATATGTGAAGAGACATCGTGTCGACAAACCTGAGGCCTGTGGGATTGATCCAACACTGTTCTTTGATCTTACTCCTATCGAACGATACGTTATGACCCACTACAATCTTTGGCTTCTTGTGGAAGCTGGTCAGTCTCTCTCCGTGCTCCGTTGGCTTGCTTTCCATCGGTATCAATTGATCCATAGTAAAATGCTGCCCTTCGAACTGCGTACTTACTCCATCCATTAAGGACTTTGACACCCAACCGTACCATGCTTTATTTGTTACAGCGGTGGCGATTGTTGGTAGAGGCCCCTCTTTCATGCAAACTTCTATATCAAAAATTATACCGTCCTCTAATGGATAGTCTACAGGTTCTACACTGTTTTCAGTATATCTGGTCCAGCCTTCTTTAAACACCCATCGATCCGGTATCGTAGGAACTTCTTTCATAATATCATTGATAATCGCTAAATAAGGTCTAACTTGTGCTTCGCCAATATTATAAAAATGTTGCTCTATATCGTTCCCTTCCAACGGAGGCAACCGAAGATTTACATTTGGAAATCTAGATGCTTCCTCAGTCTTTATACCATATACATCTAGATTATCTTTTATCGACTTAATTTCTTTAGCTGAGAATTCTTCTTGTTTGTAGAAATTCTTAAATATCTGTTCGTGCAAAGGCTTCGAAAGCATTTGCATATTGATTGCATTCACTCTCGTGTTATCGTCGACTTCTACATTGGTTTTGCTCTCTGTCTTTTTTATTTCTGCAGTTCCTACAAGGGTGGTTACATTGTTGCTATTGTTTGTTGAGATTTTTGCAACAATTTCAGATGCTTCTAACGATCCTCCACCTTCATCGCGTATATTTTTTGCAGTTTGAGGAGGTGTTGAGACGGAAATCGATTTTTTGACAACGATATTTTCATTACTATCATTTTGATGATTTCCTTTGTCGGCACCTTTCCGAGAGGTTAGGGTCGCCGAATTCTCCTTCACTGAATGCCATTTTCCTTTACGTAAAATTTTCTTCGTGACACGTTTGTAATCGCTGATATCAGCATTATACTTTGCGGCGGTGGATTTGCAACGATTAGAAATACGTATCACGCAACTTTTCATTTCCAGTTCACTGTTTTCAACTCTGTTGACGATTTCATAATAAATAGCAATGTGTTCGACACGTGACTGAACAATACGTTTCACAGTGATTTTATTATTGCATGCTTGAAAGCTTATTAGTAATAAAGCACATTAAATAAGAGTCTTACCTGTTTATTGTTAAATAGTACTATTCAGAAAATAGTAAACGTTTCAAGTAAATCGATAAGTTTAATAAACTTGACGAAGTTGTGTGTCAAACATTTTGAACTTCAGCATGTCGCCATGTTAAATCATTGAACGCGCAATTTCAAAACTTCCCAGTTTCTATATACATACGTGCATAGATTGATAATAAAGCCCGTGCTATAAATACGACAATATTTCCTGTAAAATCTATTATTAATATCGGAAACATCTATTAATTACTAATAGAACAAAAATATAAAAATTTATATGTCGCGTGGAAGTACGGTAGCGTAAAAGCAATTATATATAAAGGAAATACAAGAACCTTACTAATTTTCTATAAAATCTATTAATATAAGAAACACCAATTATTATTAAATATTATTAAATTAATATGAAAATTTTTAACAGAACAAAAATATAAAAATTTATGTGTCGCATAGAAGTACGATAGCGTAAAATCAATTCAAGAAAATACCTCGATAAAATGCATATCGGTATGATAGAATGAATAAAATAAAAAGATCGATAAAATAAAGAAAATTATAGCTTCGATGGATTTTTCAAACATCACCTAATATAATTTCTGCTGCGTATAGCACAGTGATCACGACCACGACGACATCTTCGTAGCGTCTGCCAGTTTATTGTGTTCATCATGGCTTCGACGGGTTAGTGTAAATTTAATATGTATATTTTATGATTTGTTTCAGGATTGTATCACGGTAGAAACATTCTAGATGTTTTCAACGTGTTCTCGTTTGTCAGGATCACGATTATTCGTTCGGTGTACGCGTAAAAACAGTATAATTACATTGCGGTTTCGTGGTTGTCACATTTGACGTTTCTCGTCGTGTGTCGCGTGGAAATTTCTGCAAGTTTCTGCGACGTTTCATTAATTTAACGATGGTAATGGCAGAATCATTTTTTTCCGCAGAATCCTCATCCTGCGAGACACTCGATTTAAGCGGTCAGGGACTTAAAAAGCTCTCCCGTTGTCCGTCGGATGCAGATATCAGTACATTGATCTTAGACGATAATGAGCTCCAGCGTCTCGATAATCTTGATTCTTATCACAGAATTACGAAGGTAACGCGTTTGAACGTAACAACTCAACCATACAATTTGTTTCTGTATATTTTCATGCTATGGCACAGTGTCGTATTACATGTTTCTTCCATTGACATGTTAACAGTAGTATATTGTGCAACAAACACACCTCACCCACTACTAACAAATGTACAATTTCAGCTTTCGATTGTAAGAAACCAATTGTTACGAATGTATGGTGTATCGAAGTTACATAATCTTGTAACTCTGAATTTAGCGAATAATGGTATCTTAACCATAGAAGGCATTAAGGATATGATCAATTTACGAACACTTTGCTTAGCTGGTAACAATATAAAGGTATACTTGTTTACACGCTTTATTGTTATGGTAGTGACTCGTTTGCTGCAACAATAACATAAAGTTCGCATAACATTAATGCAGTCTTCTTAGACTGAGAAATCATAGTCAAACAAGAATATAACAATTTAGAACGCTGTTGCAGTGAATGAGCAATACAGTAAGTCCTCGACATATGCGAATTCTTAAAAGCAAACCAGAAAACCAATTGTGAACTGTGAAACTCGTTTTTTGATTGCCAGAATGGAAGCTTTGTCGGTACATATGTGACAGAATCGAAGACAAGTGTTTGCATGTGTACAGCGTAGGAATTCAGCTATTTATCAGTAGACTGTGGATGTTTATGCAATTTGCAATTTTTGTAGACGAATTTGAAGAAAGTGGAAAAAAATAAAATCTTGTTTTCAGTGGTAGTAGCCTTTGTAGATCTGAAACAAATAAAAATTGTACTAAACTCTGTTGAATTTTATATTCTGGCATTTCTTGACAATTTTCAGAAGCCATAAATGCATAAAGATCTGTAGTCTATTTATCACTGATCAATTTTCCATGAACATAGTTTATTTATATTTTCCTTTCAAATAGAAGCGCTGGAACGAATTAACCGTGTAAATCGAAGACCTACTGTATTATGGCAGAACAATTTTATACGTTTGTTAATGTTGCATTCATTTGTGCAGTCTATCGAGCATTTACACACAAACACAAAATTGGAGCATCTAGATTTGTCGGAGAACAGCATCAGTCATACCTCAGATATTTCGTATTTGAAAAATTTAAAGGTAATATTCTTTTCGATTTGTGCATTTACGTTAGTCGGGAGTGTATTGACAATGTCCTAACATTTTAGGAACTTTTCTTGCATAATAATCGCATCATAACATTGCGACAGTGCGAACGCTACTTACCCACTTCGTTAGAAACGTTTACGTTGGCGAATAACAACATTACTGATTTGAATGAAATGTCACATTTAGCTAATCTGAAAAATTTGATCCATTTCTCGATTGCGAATAATCCGTGTGTCAGTATGACAGGTAATAGTATGTATCCTTTTTACTACGTTATATATGTGTTATATCTCCATCTAGATATTAGAGATGGATTAGTAGTGTACCAAAGACGTTCTTTTACATATAGACAAAAAGAGATGTGATATTTTACTATATTCAGTATTACGTTAGAATTACTCTCTCTCATAAAATATCATGCTTGTAGAAAGCTACACACAATAAGAAAAATGTTTATACTAACATAGTAGATTTACAGCTATAGCTTATTCTTCTTAACAAATAGCTACTAGTGGGTTTGACTATCGTCCTTTTGTTATCAATTGGTGTATGAGCTTAATATCGATCGACGGCTATCCTGTTGATCCTATTGAAAGGTAGGTCATTCTCTCGATCATACTGTAAGTACTTAATAAATGTAGTGGTATCTTGGTCAGAACAGTCGAGATTGATTTGAAATTATGGCCACTCAGTTTGAAGGCAGAGTGGCTATATTCTCAGGGACGCGGTAGACAATTCCGTGTTGGTGAACATGCACTGCTTGCACAATACTTAGCGTCTGTCTGCCCTCTCTCCGGTGAGTCGCTCGAAAACGAGACCGACAGGAAGCTTAGGCTGATTCTGAGTAAAGCGCAGCATCATCAGCAGCAATTGAATCAACAAAGCGACGCTGGAAGTGTGCACAGCTTGAGTAGCGTCGGAATGAGTCCTTCACCGGCCACTAGGCGTAGACTTAGTCATATCAGGACAAATTCACCTAGACGTGCCAGTGAGTCCAATTAATCCACTTAAGGTTTTCTCTCTTTAATTTTCTTCTAAGTAACGATCAGGAATCAAAAATTTCTCTCCATTTCGATCTGTAATCGTGGACTAGCAGTGATGTACACTTTCCAGTCGTCATGCACATATTATACATGTCCTAGTATATAATGTGTTTTCTCTAGTTGCGCCAATGTTGACATACTATGAAGATAAATGCTTACAGTCACCAAAATTTTATGAAGCAAAGTACTGTGTGTGCCATTCACCTTGTAAAGGTATCCAAAGTCAGAATCAGGATATATCACATACGGCTATAACTGCGTTACACGGACATGTGTACGAATCTGAGACTGCTCTACTACGCTGAAAAACAGCTCGAGACTAAAGATCCATGTTAAACAATGTCTACACACTACGAAACGAATTCCACCTTAGATTAATGCACATGTTTCTGTCTCTCGTGCCTAGTATGTAGTATGTTTTTACGGATTGCTTTTCTTTAAGCTTTATAGCGCTAACGACTTTGGAGAATGAAAGATAAAGAACGGTGTTATGATAAACGATGCTAATTAGAGGATTTGGTTAGCGGTTTATTCGTTTGACGATTTGGAAATACATTTCACGTAGTTCACAATTCTTCTATTGTTTCTTCTAGTCTTTAGTCGAATATCATTTGCACGCTTACGCTAGCAGAGCTAGCCCTGAACAACATCCAGCATAACCGAACACACATATTTACTTAAGAGACAAATTATATATATACTATACATATACATATATATACATATATAAAATGCATGATACTTCATTAGGTACCTCGAGAAATTCATTAAGAATACGATCTCCAGACAGGATGATAGCTAGTTGTCACACCGACGCTATGGTCTCATCGTGCCATACTCTTTTGAATGAAGATCACGAGACATTAATGACTCAAAGCTTGGATCCGAATATGCTGTGCGGCACTTTGAACAATAAGATGCTGGGTAACCCTGTGTCGAGTATCGAAGGTATATCGACAGCGAAAGAAAAGTTATCAATAGGCTGCGGATTCTATATAAAAACATTAGGACAATTTAAGAACATCCATATGTTACTTTCAATTTATTAACATTCTTAAAGATACAAAGAAATTTTTACATGGTTTCTGTGTTTTGTAATTGACGAAGAAAATTTTTATTTTGCATAAAGATCTGCAGTCTATTTTCCAATCTAGTCTTATCTAGCATTTATGATAACGACGATTTGTTTGCAGAAACATCTAGTCCTCTACAAGCTGCGACAAAATTGGTACCGGTTCCAGAATCATTAATGAGCCCAGACTTTCGCCCACCTTCCGGTCTGTCACGCGTGCTGGCAAAAACACCACCGAGTAAATTAACATCACCGTGTCAGATCACGATGCCCAGTAAACCCATGACCGACGGAGATGGCAAAGCCATTCCCATAATCAACACAGTGAACCCGATGGCAAAAACGAATCTCAGCGCTATAAAAGCGAACGCACTTGTAAAAAGTAACTCTGCGACCAATTGCAACATCGGCAAGCCAAGTATTGCTAAACCTATCGTTACGAATCCTAGTAATAAGTGTCCGCATAGCGTGAAGATTAATAACTATGTTCAAAGTAAAACGTTACCGGGACGACGGAGTACAAAGAATTCGCCAAATCTAGGTAGAAGCATACAAAGGCCAAAGAGTGCTAATGATAAACTTAAAAGTAGTTTAATTAAGAAAAGCGGAGACGGGGACGCAGGTAATGCTACCCAGAGCAGTGATGAGGACAGCGAAGTGTGCCAAGCGAAGTTAGACAGTATTCGCAACAGGGCCATCCAGAGAAGACAAGAAGATAGTAATAAAGGTAAGAGGTTTTTCAAAAGTATTGCAGAGTTTTCGGTCCTTGTTACATCTTCCATTTTGGAAGCAGATCAAGACGAAGCGGAGAAAGCAGCGATATGCATCCAGAGGATGTGGAGAGGCTACCATACTAGGAATCTTAATAAAAAGGCGACTAACGTTTTGAAGACTATCGAAATGATGAGGACGATTAAATATATCCAGTACGATCAGCGTTTCCGTATTAGTAGACTGCGGACTTTTATGCGAAATGAAAAGAGCTGCGTAGACATTTATTTCTAGACAGTGGATCTTTCAACTGGAATGAAATATTTAACACGTTTAATAGGTCGAAAATAATATAACAGCGGTTTTAAATTCGTCTAATGTTTTCGCTGTGTCTACCCATTTTTGTTATAAACGCATAAAATTCGCTGTCTACTTATTTCTCTTCTCAGTTGTTTACTTTAAATGTCTTCGCTGTTACTCATGTTTGTTATAAATGCATAAAATCCGCAGTCTATTATCCATCACTCGATTAATTACATTGTTGCACAACTGGTCGATCTTTCAGAAAACTTTCGACCGACATGGAGGCCACCAGAACAGCTTTAGAGAGCGAGCATAAATTGCAGCTATTACAAATGCAAGCGATCAATGCGTTATGGAAAAAAGTTGTTAGTCTGCAGCCTAGTAGTAATCGAGAGTCTGCAAATAATGAAAATGAAAATCTAGCGCAAAATGTAGACGTTGTAACCAATTTAGCGCAGACATGTAATTTATTGCATACTCAGGTAATATATAAATTACGCCATTGTAGTTTATTTGAACGTTTCCATCGAATAATTTTGCAGGTTCAACAATTACAAGATTCCATGTCGGAGATAAAACGATGCATGTCGAACATGCAAACGAAACAACATCTGATCGACAACGCTGTCGCAACTCAAACTGAGATTTCTGCTGTTCATACACCGGCAGGCGAAGAGAACTCGTTTCCTTACACACGAGCGCACAGACCACAAACATTGCCAATTCATCAAACGATTCACGAAGGCAATGAGAACAAAAGTTTCGCATCTAATTTCATCGACAGCGTATTAAAGAAAGTCTCCCAGTCCACTGACACAACGGACGACGAAGTTAATACAGATATATTGAACTCTAACGAGAATCCAGAATTAATAAATTCAAACGAACACGCGGACATGTTCAAAAGTTGCGAGGAGATCGGTGATCCTGAGTTTAAAGATGTAGCGTGTAGCGACGCGAAAGAATACGATGTAATCGATAACGCTGTCATAAATGGCGAGGTTTGCGAGGAAACATTGTGTAAAGAATTGCACAGTTTAATCGAGACGGAAATCACGTCGGAGAATGGCCAAAATCTTGATAAGGCGGAAAGCCCCGAAGAACTTGAGATAGAACAAGTTTAATTTTAAAAAATTCGTGAGGGTGCAAAGTCGTAAGTTCGAAGTAGAAGTAATGAAAAAGAAATTATGAATTACAGCGAACAGTGTTTGAACACAGAAGCGAAAAACGATATCTAACTAAAAATGCTCACTGTACATATAAATTACAAAATAGCTTTTATCGTATTTCGACAACAAAGTTTTATGATTTTAGTCGCACGTGTTTCCTACAGTTTGTAATCAAGAAGAATGTGATATATATTTTGATCTTGGATAAGTTCAAAAACTTTCCGAGATAAAGAATTAAAAGCTGAACAATTACCAGTCGCATAATTTTTAAAAACAAGAAAAGTCACATCGCTAAACAGTTTTATCATGTATCGTCGTACATCGTGGTCATTGAAGCAATTTCGAAAAATTGTCCGTCCACATATCTGGCTCCTGAAAATTTCATCGATGTACAAAGTGTGTATTAATAACGTTGCGTATCGTAAAAAAGAAAAATAACTTTGCCCCTTCTTAAAAATGACGAAAAAATGTTATTGTACAGGATGAACAATGCGCTTGGCATCGATACATTCCAATGTCGTTTGTCAGTTTCCAGATCGAAATAGCTGTAGAATCATAGAAGTGAATTTTGATATATAAATGCATTCCTTGTAAGTGGCAGAAGAGTTTTTCAGTTTTGTTAAGATGTTGCCTGAATAATATTTCTATATAGGTAATTATTCTATTTATTTTCTTATTTATTTATTTATTTATTTTGCTATTTATTTTAAGAGATGCGAGGTCTAGAGAAAAATGATAATACTGGAGACCGTAGTTAGTAACAGAGTCATTTTTAATCTAGTCACTGCAATAACTCCTATGCTTGTAATTTGTAACTGCTGTAGATAATTAACTAAAACTTGTTACATAGGTATACAATGTTATTAAAACAAAGAAACAGAATACCTTTCAACGAAAAAAAGAACAGATAATTAAATTGTTGAAAAGAACCGTGAGTTTTTTAATTATAACAAGAAAAAGAAAGAGATTGCATTTAACTACCTTTCGTATGTGCCGTGAACTTTACACATCTGTTTTTATTTACAGTATTTAGCTATAAAAAGAACTCACGTTCTAGGATTACTACTGTAACGCAACAAACTACGTGTGAGCTCCTACTAAAAATAATACCATAGTATTTATTTTGTGTGGCATGGTTTTATCATGTGTCGCATAAAGACATTTTAACACTCAGACTTGTTAAAAACTTGATATAAGTGTTCAATAAATGAGTTGCATACACAGAACATTGGGTCACATTCGTTTTACATTTTGTTTCTCTTTTTTTTAATTGTTTTTTAATTAATGTGTCTATCTAAATCTCGTATGAAAATTGTGGGAAAACAAAAAAGAATAAGGATGTTCAAATTATGGAGAAGTAGTTATTGTAAATACCTGAGCAATATATTTATCGTAACATAGTATACGCAACATTACAAATTTCTTTTACATAAGAGAATACGCGTGTCCGCATCATCTTGAAAATTTTACGTCAATTCATTCTGTCCATAATAAACTATTAATAGTAAAATGATATATTAAAACATATATCATATATGACAAATTTACAAAATACATTAAATATTATTTATAATTTATACAGGAGTTGCTACTACAAGAAGATGTAAATATAAAATATTGTTATACATATATATATACTACTATGTTGGTTCTACCAAACAGTAACTTTCTACTCTACCTTGTCTCCATAAAAAGCTGGACAATAATAACGCGAACGCCCTGTATAATTTTTTTGTATATTTACAAATCTATTAAAAAATACTTTGGTTTCATTTGAACATTCTTTGACACGATGCTTTCTCAAGCACTAGATACGAATTCATCACTTTTTTAACCTTCTCAATTTCCGCTAAAATATCTTTGTTATTTGGAGAGCCTTGCAGTGCTTGTTTTAAATCTCTTAGGCCGAGATCATATTCGTTCAATCCCATGTACGCTTGACTTCTACGAAACAATGCTTTACTATTGTTCTTATCAATCTGCAGAACCTGTAAAAAAGATCAATGTTAAGAAATAATACAATTACATTCCGAATACTCTGTAAAATCTTACTTCTGTACATAGTTTCAATGCTTCGCGATGTTTCCTTTTCTTTAGTTTAACAGCTGCTAGATTAAGTAGTATAACTATTTTAGTATTCGTCATCAGCTCATCAGAAGAATTTGGTTTGTCCATCTTTCTCGTCAACCACTTATAGTAACGCAACGCTTTCTTATATTTTCTACCTGCATCCACATAATTTTTTCTTGAGAAATAATAATTCCCCGAGTCCTTTATCTTCCTGATAACTTCCATTAGATGTTCACTCTGCAAGCATACGATTAGAAAACTTTTTCCCAAAGAATAAAATGTTTCTACAACACGATACCCACATCAGTTTCATTCTTGTCCGTAATATCATCCCAATCCTCGGGCCATGGACAGAAAACATCCTCCGTACCGTCATTTTCCTCCAAACCCCAATTTTGACCTGGCTTGATTTCGCCACAGTCACTTATATATATTTTCTAAAGGAAACAAAGTAGCCAAATTACTAAATCACTGTAATGAAGATGCGAATACACCAGCGAATAATTTGCGACGTTTTTTGTGGGAGCAAGATGAACTCTCTTGCATCAATAGCTCTTGAAGAGAGAAACAATATCTATATATACAGGATGAACCACGAATCGTGACCAGTAGAGATTACTCTGTTATTAACAGTCCGATCGAAAATGTTTTTATCACATAAAAGCATTTATCGTAATTATAGCAAATTTTTTTTCAACTCTTTTATTTCATGATTTTTCAAGGTCACCTTCAATTTTTTGCGAATACACCTATAATTTTTTTACGCCTATTTGTTAGAGGATTTCAAGGTGAATTCGGTAAGTATCTTAATGTAAAAAAATTGCAAAAAATTGCTGTTTTTATTTTTTTTACAAAAAATTTACTATAATCGCGTGAAAGTTCTTTTGAAACCATGCTATATGTAATAAAAACATTTTCGATCAGACTCCTAATAACAGAGTAATCTCTGTACTTACACAGGTAGCCTTTAGCCCAAAGAGATGCACAAATATGTTTTTATCCTGGAAATCCTTCAGGATCAAGTGCTAAGAATAAATTAGTGGCACATCTCCAGAAATAAGCCAGCCGTTGATTTTTCAACAGGAATTATGCTAGTATGTATTCATAAGATTAGCAGACAAGTATATATGCTTCCGCAAGTTGCTCTTCCAAAAAATGTTGCAGGTTACTCGCTAGTGTATTCACATGTTTAAAAACATTGAAGTGTAAAAATTGCATTTCTTTACCTCAGTCGGTACATCCTTCACCGTTGGGACATGAGATACTTCATGAACAACACCCATACCTTTCAAAACTTTACCAAAAACTACATTGGTATTATCTAGGTGTATACTGGGTGAAATGGTAATGACGAATTGAGAACTGTTGCTATTGGGAACACCCTTGTTCGCCATACTCAACAATCCTTCCGACGAGTGGGACAGTGTAAAGTTTTCATCGTCGAATTGCGGTCCGTATATGCTTTCTCCGCTGCTTCCATTGAATTTTATTATATCTCCACCTTGGATTACAAACTGTGGTAATACTAAGCACACAAATATCGTATCATAATGTGTATTATCTGTTGTATTACCTTGTTCAAATATTACTGGAAATTGTTATACCTTTATGGAATACCGATCCTTTGTAGTGTAATTTTGTCCCGTTAATCCCAATACCTTTTTCTCCGGTGCACAAGGCACGGAAGTTCTCTGCTGTCCTTGGTACAACATTCTTGTACAGCTCTATCACTACTCTTCCGACTACGTTACAGTAGCGTTTGTATCATAGAAAATAAATGTTGTGTTGGTAATTATAAAAGACGAGTTTTGATAAAGAAAAATTACTTGTACACCAAAATGATTGTATGTAACCCTATGTTATTATTTACCTTTCTCAGACTCGATAGCTATATCGATAAAAACGATCGGATTATCTTTATTCGTAGGACCTCGATTCTGTGGTGAATCTTCCATATTTTCTTTAGTATATATCCATCTATGAAATTGTTTTTCACAATTTTGTTTGCCTGCTCAACTATATACTGTAATGAATCATTAAGTGCTGCCCTCTAATACGCGTATACCATTCGAGTGATTTTACAAATCACTCGTTTTTTTGTAACATAACATTTACACTGTTCGACAACAACTTGTCGATAATCAATTGATTATTATAGATTTCGACAAACTCTTTTATTTTATCGATTGGAAATGGAATCTAAGTTTTAGCTGTTTTGAAATCGGTTTCCGAAGGAAGAGGACAAATAAGTTATATGTAGTCAAATTTTGTCTCGGACCTTTATAATTGTTAATTGTTAAAGTAAACTGAAAAATATCTGAGAAAATTAGTGCGATGTATATGCACTTTGGACTCTCTCGACGTTGCTTACGCAAGTTTCAATTTTTATAATGATATAAGAAAATATGCTGTTATATATTTGGAGAGCCTAAAGAATCGCTCTATATGTATATGCGAGAAGCATATTCGCGTAGCTTTTATAGTCGAGACAGACAGATTTTTATGTTTAGTTTCAATTGAATTGTTTAAATGGATTAAGAAATTTAATTCTGTGCTCAATATGGAAGTCCGTAAGATTCGACGACTGGTTGTTGAAAGACAAGACAATTAAAATTTATTGAATAATATTATTTACAGCTCTAAATGTTCAATTTTAAAAATAGAATATCACGAACTAATACGAATATCTTTTTTATTTTGTAAAAAAACTTACATATAAAGTACAAAAAGAAAAGGTCCCACCGAGATTTGAACTCGGATCGCTGGATTCAGAGTCCAGAGTGCTAACCATTACACCATGGGACCTCTCAAGAAGTCGTTTTACCGATATTATATTCAACGTACAAAATCTATAAGAAAAAATTATGGACTTTTTTCTTTTTATAAGCGTAAGAACCTCAGAACCGAAATGCTATAACTGCGAAGCAGAAAAATATCGGTGGAACAACGACAAAACTTTTTATTTTTAATTATTTGCTCGTAAAAAACTTTGATCAACATATTTTTGACATTTTTACGATTAAAATTACGTGACACAACTTTTTAACATTTTTATTAGACCCGTATAAAAAAGTTGTAAAAAATTTAAGCTTCCCAGCTTTTCGAAAAAAAGTTATTCTGTTTTAGGGGATGTTTTACAATTACGCGCGAAGAACTATAAATATTGAAATATTAGTGTAGTCCGTAACATTGCGGAAATTATTGACAACTTTAAGCTTTCAGCTGTGACGACATACATAGTCGCTCGACCTTGTAGTCTGCTTAAGGTAACAATGAGAGGAATAATATATTAACACAGGTATAGATAAAAACGTAAGACATACTAATGTGTTTGTATTGTTGTAATAAGTATATAACAATGAAGTTTTTTGATAATATAACATATAATGTACTTATATCGCTTTGCATTACTTTCTTAAATACATTTATATGTGTTTGTACATATACACATATATACATACACATACATACATATATATATAGAGATATATGTATATATTTTGTATGATTAAACTTATATGTACCGTTAAATTCAGTAAGAATTTTCCTCTTTATCGTAATATACAAACAAGCGATTCGGATTATCAATACACAGATCATGTATAATCAAAATTCTAAAAGCTTATCTAACGCTAGAGTGTATTACACAATATCACTATTAGAACTTTTACAGTTTGATACCTGTCTGGAAACAGTGTTTTATACGCTTTCCATTTTTTATTTTTTCCTTGAAAATAAATTTTTTGTACTTGTAAACATCAATTTCATAAGTAACGAACTTACATACGTGTCCCATATGTAAAGAAGCGATTCAATTTCAATCGAAACAACGGACAAATTAACGATAGTCCTTATAAAAAAATTCACCGACACTATTTGAGCAATTAAAAATTTACATTTTATGTGATGTGTTGTTCGTGTGAATGATTAACACATAAAATGATGTGCATAAAATCATTTTTTCTTGATCGTCGTTTTACTATTTTTTCTCGTTTATTTCATTTTACAGTTACGTGAATTTGGCAAATAGTTTCAATAATTTCATTTAACTTCGTTTTCTAGTAATGGAATAATATGGTAGCCAATATAAAGTATTATTTTCGAAGGGTGTGGTTATATATTGTACAAATACAACCCCAAATAGAAATACTGTTTCTTCTAAAGCCAAGTTAGATAAAGGTGCAGATTCAATGGCTTAATAAAAGAAGAGTAAACGTTCCTGAGCGCTTCCAGGCAACAGTCTCCAGCCACGTTTAATGTTTAAATATTGCATAATTGCTCGTGCACAAATCAGTACTCCTGTAATTTAAAATACATTATTATTATTTCTATAGGATAAATATTTTCAGTGTACACTATCGTTAAAGAGAATGTGGGAAACTTGAAAGGAGTATGTGCATAGAGGAAATATTGCTAGGGAGAAAAAGGGAAGAAAAGAATATATAGAAAGACAGGAAAAAGATATCTCAAAGCAAAGTGGGTACGAGGATGCGAGACTAGTATTTCAAAGAAATACAAACCAAATCCCATTATCAACCACCACAGCCATGAATTTTCATGAGAAGCAAGGTCGGTGGAATGTTTCACGATCAATGTCCATTTTGTCAATGACAAGCCGAAACCGGACAGTGCTCCGTATCGAGATGCGATCGTGTGACAGAAGCACATCAATAGTAAAAATCCGATCCAATTAAATAAAAATGCAACTGTAACAAATAAGAAACAATTTATTTAAGGCAACTGTCTGCTGAGGTGAAAGGATGTAACAACTTACCCAAAAATGCTGTAAAGAACATAAAATCGGTACCAAGCAAGCCACTTTCCGGATCGCCTTCTGCAGCTTCGGTGTCTATAGCGAGGATCGTTAACGGTTGCTGTGGTGCTCTAATGTTTCCTGGCTGCGAAGAGAACATAAATTAATACACTTGTATTGTTAACTTCTTTAGATCAGGGAGTTCCAACTTGTTCCCACTCTTCCCACAAAGTGAGATAAAGTTCTACGGCAACAGTGAAGTTTGAGAGTGGGGGAAGAAGCTAAGCGGGGAAGGTGCCGCATATGACTCGCTCGCTACAAGTTGGAACTCACTGTTTATATAAGCACAATTGTATCGGGGTACCATGTGTATTTGAGGATGGGGTTCTCCCTGTAAAGTTTTCTCACGCTGCACTTCCTCGTAACTGGGCAATTTGGTAGCTACTTCGTAAGGAGGCGGAGCTGAGAAATCTGCTTTGGGCGGAGGTATTTCTTCTCCGTCAGCCTGGAATAATAATCAACAAATAACAACCTATGCAACTATACATCCGTAACACTTAATAAAAATCAATCGTACCATTCTACATTCGTTGGATGTTTGTGCTGCGGCAATATTTCCCGAATGACTCAGAATGTCATTCTGCATAACAGATAAAGACACAGTTAAAGTAGGTATCTCGTTTTGACGGGATGGTTCCCCATTGGAATCATTATTTGTTTGTGGCGGCTGAAATCGAATGACAAATGCTTCGTTTAGAGGATGAGTCACTAAGAGAAGGGTGAAAAACGGTTTGATAAGGATGCGTTTATCAGGCAATTAGCAGGCAAACAGGAATTCGACTTTAATGGTTATACAACGTTCAGGTGATTAAAACGATGCAACGAAGCGAAACAATGTTGCATTGAAATTTTACGGGTAAGAACGAACGATTGACAATCGGCTGGAACAATGTTTCCTCGAGAACCTGTTCGCGCGAATGCACGTGTACGATTTGCGTCATAATACACGATAATATTATTTAGCCTATGTAATATGCGTTTATCAAACAAAAGATGCTCAGGCAGTCGACACAACCGATTGTAAACCAATCAGTAGTCTCCAAAATATTAGATACAGAAATTCTACGTCGTGATCGGTGCTATTTGTGAAACATACCATATTGTAACGAATATTATTATCCATCGCTCGCACGGAATACTGTGAAAACTACTGTCGAAAATGCTGTATTTATCCGTAACGTTGCTTTCTAAGCCAGCAAAAGTTCTTACAATCGATGGCTGACAGCTGGCTAGGCTGTACCGTCGTGACGGTAGACTTCGTCGTACTGTCACGTCTATTATTTCTATTACTTATCACACCTTCTCATATCTATAATTAACAAACAATACCAACCTATCGATAGATTAAATTTTATATTTCCCGTGTGTATGTGTATCGCAATTCATACATTTCAATTCAATTTAACATAATACAAAGATCAAAGTTAAGATAACAGCCGATTGGCTGCCGAGCGTCGTTGGAAACCAGCCCGTAGGACGGGAGTTTAACGAACCGGAATCCTCCTATACCGGAAACCCCAGATTTATAATTAACGATTTACCAATATCAGAATTCGTATGAAATACAGTATTATTTAATTGGTTAAGTTCACGTACGTATTTATTCAAGATCGTCGGTACGAATAATAAAAATGTAAACGATCAAAATGGACGCTCGCTTGACTCACGCGTTTTGGTGGGGGTAATTTGGATCACGTCGTCATGCACAAACGACGCTCTACTCGTCAGTCAGTCGCTTGCCGATCGTGACAGAAGACAGAGTGTTTTATAATGTCGGAAGTCTTCAAACTGGGTGATCTAGTATGGTGCGTACTTGCGATGTGTTGATTATCGAATGTTTCTCATAGAAAAGTGGAATCGGTATTCGAGTGGTTACTAATCGATTGTTTTGTGGATTTTCAGGGCGAAGATGAAGGGATTTTCGCCTTGGCCTGGCCGGGTAAGTGCGAGCTCCACTGCTAACGGTTAACTACACTTTTGCTTTGTACGCGCCACGAAGTCAAATGCGGCCATCACATTTGGCGGGAACACGTACCCCCGTAGCTTACCCCTGTTTTTTATTTTTCGAATAGCGAGTTTCGTTCTAGCCGCTTATCGACGCCACAGTTGGCCCGCATTGCATATCTCCCGCCACACCCGACCTTCGAATTCAAATTGGCGCGCAGACTACGAAAATATAACCTAAATCACGCTCCGTAATTTCATCACTTCTCCCACAATGTTCCGACACCGACTTTCGTGTTTACATTATGTACTCTTTACACCCGACGAACCTTCTTATCTTTTTTATTTCTTTCTCGAAAGCCGACACGTTGATCGTTCAATGTTGTGTTCGACTTTTCCGAAACCGAATATATAGTAGCGTTGAGCGCAATTCGCGCGCTAACTACGATTTCCTTTCCCGTACGAATTACTAAGGGTTTAATATTTCCATTTGATCATACTAGTTCGTTTAGTTCACTGTTTTACTTTGGTTTTAAATCGACGGAGAATAGGTACTGGAAATAACAGCTTGATTAGGAGTGTTATTTGTATTTGAATTTTTGGAGCTCACGAAAGTTGTGCGATCTTCGAGACGGGAAAACGGTAGTTTGTTTTAACTCTTATGTAGCCCCAACCAAAATGTTTAGATTATTTGAAAGCTTTTGTATTTAACATGTCTGCAGAAATTCTCATTTTAAGACCAGAAATTAATATATTAGAATGAACAAGAAGAAATTGTGTTGAAAGAAATGCAGTAAATGGGTACCTGGTTGGCTACACAAGAAAAAAATTACAAGAATGTTTGCTCGGTGGTTCTTCATTAAAAATTCTTTTTTATTAAGTAGATATAGTCCGAAATAAAATATTAATTTCCCTATGACATCCTAAGGTGTCGAATCCTTCAAAGGACTTAAAGAAACCGACCAATACTAAGAAGGGGCCAGTTCAATGCATATTCTTCTTCGGGACAAATAATTAGTAAGTTTGAATAATGTATTTCAGCTTACGCTTTTCCGGTTCTATCGAAAATAACCATGATATTTCTTATAGCGCATGGATCGAGGAGTCAAATATTAAACCATATCTTGAATACAAAGAGACTCTTATAAAATCTAGCAAGGCCGGTGCATTCAAAGATGCGGTAGAGGCAATAGAAGAGTTTATTGCCAATGGAGAGGTAAGTTGTTCAACGATAAAGATACAACAGATTTTGTATATGTTTACCTAACAATTATGAAAGAGAACATTTCCAAATAAAATCTATTACAATTCCATTCTTCTGTTTTACTTGTATCGTAGCGCGTAAACGAATTGCTAAGCTCTCATGATTTCTAAGTAAAATTAATTTTACTATGCAGCAATGTTATTTGCTCTAGGTGTTTGAGGATGGCTTAGATCCTGACTCCTTATTTGACAGACTTAAAGAAGAGAGTATGTCTAAGGAGAAGAGCGTAGTAAAGACCCCTAAGCCTCGTAAGGTTAGGTTCATATTATAAATCATAATTTTGTCATTGTTGTTTACAATGGTAGACTAGATTAATTGTACCAAGATGTACGGACAATACAAAGTAATTATCAAATTGTTGATTCAGGAAACACCGAAAACTAAGAGATTAGACACCACTGCAAGTGATGCTCGACGTCCAGCCAAAAAACAGCGCAGAGAATCGAGTACGAGTAACAGTAATAGAGTAGGCAGCATCAGCCCGGCGATGAACCATTCGACGCCTCTTAGAAAATCAGGATCGGCTCTCCTTGATAGGCCTGCAAATATTGCTAGACCTGTAAGTACATTTCACATATTATTTCATTAGTTTAGCAGATAGAATAACCTTTTTTTTTATCAGTATTGTACAATGAAAATAAAGCAATACCATTCGTTACCATCAGCCATATAATATTTTTTGTTAATGTAATTCTTTCTTGCCCCGAGTTAACTTTGTTTCTTCTGCTAGAAAATATATTGTTTCATTTTTGTTTATGGACAAAACACAGTCTCCTGGATTTTGTTCTGTTGTAAAATTACAATTTTTTGGTGTAACTTATAATAGCTGCGGATCTTGTTGATATGAAAACAGTAATTAAAGTATTCACCCTATAGTGTTTGTAGTAATGTAAAAAATACTATAAATACAGTTGGATAGATTTTACCATAAAAAATTGTACAATGTATATTTCTTTTCAATTTTTATTCAACATATTTTTTCATACTTATCAAATTTTATTGGAATTAATTTACGTCTACATGATCGAGCAATATTCTTTAAAAAATTAATTGCAATTTAATAGTACAAATTATTTTTTATTTATATTCAATATATTTTTTTATACGATTTAATTTTTTTTTCTGTGTACAATATTCTCAATTTTTGAAGCCTAATATTTTTTTAATTTTTTCACGTTCATGCCAATTTTATTTCACCGCTGTTAAACGTTGCATTTTTGAAAATTGACAATTGCTAAAATTTTTCGAATATATTCGATTCATCAGAGGATGTATCGTTAATATCTTGCTACCTTGCACGACAGGTGACACCGCCGCCTTTAGACGTGGAAACGTTATCGCAAACCCTTAAAGAGAAAAACATCCTTCCGTCAACCTTGAAATTTGGTTTCCTCGGTTTGGGTATCATGGGTAGCGGCATCGTAAAAAACCTGATCAACAGTGGGCACAGCGTAATTGTGTGGAATCGGACGCAAGAGAAGGTATGTACGACTCTTTTTTGTTCATGACTTGATACAACGATTAACAATAATCATATGCAACTGCAACAAATACGAGCAGTATTATAAAGAACACTGTCGTGTATTGATAACTCTAGAGAAAGCAAGATTTACCATTAATCCCGTGTAAATAATACAACTTAATTTTTACATAATTCTCTTGACATAGTTGAATATAAAAATCATTAAAAACCAGTGCCAGTGCCAGTAGAATTTCAATCAATTTTTCAATGAGCACAGGAGCAATGATTATAATACAAATAAAAATGGAGACTGGTGTAAAATATTTTACACGAAGGTGGCGCAACTAGCTTCATTATCATCTTGCTGCTGCACTGTCAGCAAGTGCAACGCGTCTCGTTTCTTCAATTTCGTCTTCGTTAAACGGTGTTAACGATGCGCGCTGATTTCTTGTTTCGTTTTCCAAATGATCCTTTCGAATGTAGGGTGGGGTGAATGAAAGGCACGTTGGCGAACAAACCCGTTTATTAACTGTAATTGTTGTCCTGTAAATTGAGCATGTATTCGAACGTGTTCTATCGGAAATGATAATCGAACGCGGAAAAAATGTAGATCGTTTGAAAACGGCAGGGCCGTGCGTGGCCATTTGAATTGTAAAATCATTCGACGGCTCGAACGCCTCGCGAGATGCGTATCTGATGGAAGTTTCGGGACTTTTTCTTCTGAGAATCCGTCACATAGAAAATCGTTCGTACGTCCACGAATTTCGGATCCGCGCGCAGAAATAGAAATAGAAAGAGTGCTTACATACACAGAGAGAACGCTTGAATTTACATTAACAATGGGGACATTATTTATACAGAAATAAAACCGTCAGAGAGGGTCAAAAGTAGTGTCACAATTCATTTCCTGTAAATTAAATCGTGATTTAAACAAATACAATTTTATATTCTATGTAAACGTGACTCCACTTTTGATCCACCCTGTACACGTCAGTGGCTCATTATTAGTGGAACGACCGACAGGGAACGATTCTTCATGAAATAATGAGTCGAAAGTTTACAATGTAATTTCCTCGCACGAGGGTCTGTTTTCGAGAAAATTTCGTTCGAATATTTGTAAAGCCCGCGAACAATCACGTGTAGGATTTTTCGAAGAGTTTCTCGAGGACAGAGTCTCGTTATTCGGAATTATAGTCTCGACTTCTCACTCATTTTTCCATTAATCGTCCCTGCGAGTGTACCGTTAATGATGAATCAGCCTGTATACACAGTCGCTCGCGGAAGAGCTTGATCAAGCCACTGGGATAATGAAGCGCTTTTCTTAAGACGGGTCTAACCATTTTATTTGACCTAGCATACATTTATTTTTTCCTCGCTGCGTCAGTACATATATTGTTTCACTTTAACGTACACGATCTTATTCAGCATAGAGAATTTTTTTCTTCTGCTAAACTGGTATAGACTGCAGATTTTATACTTTTATAATAGACGCAGTGCGGTGTAGTAGAATAGAATGATCAGATTGACAAAGGGTTGAATTTTAAAAACAAAATTTTTTGTGAAGTTCTGCTTGATGGAAAATTGAAATCTCCATGAACCTCCGCGGTCTATTGAACATCGATTTGAGCACTTGTATTTTTAACCGTCGTTTATTTGAGCAGCTGATATGTGAACATCACAGTGATTAGTTTTCTAGCTGAGCAAATCGCAGATGAATCGTTGTAATTAATTGTAATTTCACTTATTTGAAAGTTAGCCGATTAATTGGTTAAAGGCGAACACTTTCCTATCCGTGTGACTCGTGCAGATTCGCGAGCGACTGTATTCTTAAATGCTCATTCGAGCCGCGTCCGTAGCAGGCCCGAAATCATCAGATTACATAGACAGACGCGAATATCGTACAGTGGTATCGAATTATCGGAAAAGTTTCAAAGCGTCTTGAATTGCTAATCGAAAGTTCCATTAGCACTATACAATATTAAGTATGCACTTGAATGGATGATCCTCCGCCATTTTGTCGGCATAATCACATACGATTTCTGCCCCCCGTTAACACTGCGGAGTTCAGATACTAACTAAAATGGACAAGCTTATATTTACACGGATTTTAATTACGTCGAAGTAATTTTTCATAAAAGCGTTTCTATGTCGACAATCGTGAAATAAATAATTCAAAGTCCGTCATCTTGACGGCCACAACGATCCTAGTGTAACTATGGGAACTGAAAAGAGTTTCAAACTTCTCCGATAATCCCTTATAATTAATTATAATTTCTCTAGAACGCCTGGCGCGTTCACAGCCCGGAATCCTCCGCATTAGGGCCCTTAAGGGCTAGACTCGTTTCCAGGATTGCAATTTCTCGATAATGGAAAGATGGGGCTTTTCAGTAGTCAAAAGCGCTAGATAAAAGATCAAAGATCAATCTATCCCGCAATTGCCCTCGAAAATTTTCAAATTTGGACGCAGACGATTTTTTGCTATTAAAGGACCTATATTATGCAATAAAAATGGTACTTACTAATTTTTTCTAATACAGAGAATATGTAAATCTCAAATCAGACCAGAATATTTTCTAAATTTTTAATTTTTCCTTCGGCCTAAAATATTTCCATTTTATATGACTTTCTTAATTTTATCGGTATAAAACTGATATAACACCTCGTACAATAGTTCAGCAGTTTATTAAAATATTGGATACGTTTAGTAATTTATTGAATACAAATTTAATAATTCAACAAATATTTTGAAAAACCCCTTCTTTGCATTATCGAGAAATGAGAAGGCGCATCCCACACCCTCGCAATCCTGGAAACGAGTTTACCCCCTTAAGGACTCCCGAGTCCATCAGATGGGGCTTGAAATGGTTTAAAAAATAAACAGTTCTGAATAACAATTTTTAGCTTTACGAAACTTGATCCCCTAACACTAAACCCACCGGGCACTTTCTGCACCTGATACGTGTCGTACAAAAATAACAAGACTACATCCGATTTTGACACTTCCGATTATTTCTAGCTTATATAACAGCAACAAAAAAATTTTAGATTAGGTTCAGTGTTGAGGGAAGTTCCTTTTATTTTAAACAATATTGATCTTCAAGTCCCGCCCTCGGGGGAATGGAGTAGTATAACTACAGAAAACAATATTCGAAACGCCGCGATTGAAGGTACAGACACAATACAATGCATCACCTATACAATGCGTTATTATTTCGTCTGTAGTCTGTACGTAATAGTATGTGAGCTCATGCGACCTGATAGTAATTTGTCTGTACCTTAATCGACGCTTACGGCCTAGAGGAACTTCAGATCAAACCGACAAAAATTGTTATGCGGCTCGAGTAGTAACAAAACTAACTGTATACACAGTTAGGAGCATAACTGATTTAAATCAGAATAACTTCTTTATGAATGGAAAATTGTAGGAAAATTTTGAAAATTGAACATGTCGTTTCTGACATGTTCCACATGAACATTTCTTCTCTATTAAAATTATTAAAGAAAGAAACAATATTCTATTTGATTTCAACTTCTTGCTATCGACGTAGATAATTTTTTTTTATTTTGCAAAGATCCGCACGACTTCAATTTCTCTGTAAGGCTAGAAGAATTAGTTTAGTAAATGACGTTTAATAAATATGTTGAAAAAATGCATTTGGTCGGCATTATGAAAAAATAATAAAAATTGATTTTTACAACTTTTTTTTAGCTGGGTCAGTAACGAAAATGTCAAAGATGTGTTTTGTGAAGTCGTACGAAAATTTCATTGAAATTGGTTTACGGATTATAAACGATCAAAAGTGGTAAAAATTGCAATTCTTCGCGATTTTCGGCCTGTAACTGCCACATTTACCACTTTCGATCGTTTATAATCCGTAAACCAATTAACCAGTTTCAATGAAATTTTCGTACGAGTTTACAAAACACATCTTTGAAATTTTCGTTATTGGCCGAGCTAAAAAAGTTGTAAAAATCAATTTTTACTGTTGTTTTTCGCAATTCCGATCGACTGCATTTTTTCAACATATTTATTAGACGTCATTTACCAATCTAACACTTCTAGCCTTGCAGAGGAATTGAAGTCGTGCGGATCTTTGCAAAATGAAAATTATCTGCGTCGATGGCAAGAAATAGAAACCAAATAGAATGTTCTTTCTTCCCTTAATAATTTTAATAGAGGAGAAATCACATCTTGAAATGTCGAATTTTCAAAATTTTCCTACAATTTTGAATTTCAGCTACTCAATTTTCCTATAAATACATAAAGATCCGCAGTCTAGCGATCAGCAATGCTCCTAACTGTAGTGCACACACGTCACTGTTGATAACAAGGGCGACGAGTTTCGTCGTTTTCCGAGCGTGTTGCAGCTCTACGCTTGCTCCCTCACGCTCGCTCGCGCGCGCGCGCTATTTCAGCCCGCTGCCAGCTCCTGGCGAGAGAGCTGGCCAGCTGATAAAGTACGTCTGTCGCCAGCTAACTCATTTACCCAACAGCGGTAACGAGCGTTTAACGGTAACGATTAATCCCGCAGTCCGATTCGAGGATCGGAACTCTTGGACAGCATTATCAGTGAACAAACGCTTCGAGCTACCGGGCAGGCTCATTGTTTCCCAACAGAGACCCTGAAGAAGTCTACAGGGTTGTTAGAATCTCGGTACCTAATTATTATAGCTCGTTCGGCTTCAATTTGTCGTTTTATTAGGTTCTTACAGGAATACGGCTCGGCCGCTGTCGTAATAAATCGGATTTTACACATTTATTGCAGAAGCGAGCACGTGTAATTTCGAACAGTACAAATATTAGTAGAATTTGAAAATACTGTTATATCATTTTCAACCTATTTAACAGATTAATGGAGAAAATCAATTTCTATGTCACTCCAGTTTGTTGGAATTCTGGTAGAAAAATGTTATTCTTGCGTTAAGATCCGCAGTCTAGTCATAAATATGTTCTAATTTTAAGTAAAGGCTTTTTCGTAAGGAAAGTATTGAACGAATTCGTTCATTCGAGTACAATTTGTGTTTAAAATTGTGCTAAATCTAAATAAATGAACACTCATGTTTACAATCCAATATAGGGTCTTTATACTTTAGTGCTCACTTGGTGTTCTCAGAATTTCGTATCCAACAATTAGGTAGTTGGGATAATTCGATCATTGAGCCGCTCATTTGCCAAATTCATTAACTCCAGAGAATAATCAGTGGAGAAGCCTAGCAGCATCATTAAAAAGTTGTCTCACTTTTGCTATTCATTCGGCAAACTACCGAACGTTAAAAACATAAATTTAAGGATAATATTCTATTCATCGAAACTATTAAATAAAAATCAACCAAGCGTTTGATAACACTGTCCATCAAATTTCAACTTTTTTTATGTTTCCTAATATGTAAACATGTTTAAACAATCATAATGTGTTAATATTGGATATCACTGTATTCGGGAAAGTCTACAGAATCTTTTGCTGTAAAGAACAATTCAATATCTTTTATAATAACATCACAATATGTGATTAAACTTGAAAAATATGTGTTTTTTTTCAAAGCCATGTTTGTCAAAAATTGTGCGGCTAGGAGAAAAATTAAGGACAGATTCGGAATTACCGCAAAAAACTCTATAAGAATCACCGAACAGTAATTGTGGAATAAAGGTGTTGGACAGTGTAATCACGTTAGCCCTGAAGCGGCTCAAATTGGAATATCCGGCGACGTCTCTGTCATTTTGAGAGCCACTGTGTCAGCTGAGCGAGGACTTTGCGGTTTCGGCCTGACATTGACTCCGACGTCAGTGAAATTTGACGAAAAGGTCGTGCGCTCGGTTCAGGAACGCTTACACATTCTTTCGAACATCCTCGTTCTCTAATTTCCGAAACTATGAAAAAAGTGTACAGCTAGATAAAAGCGATATTCGAGGAAAAATAATGTCTAACCGAGGCTCCCTATCTCGCACTAAAAACTCGGCAGTTCCGATCGATAATACAAATTCGAGTTTCGCATGTAAAACAGCAACTTCCCTTCGAACAGTATCATAACTCGACCGTGTCAGATTTCAAATTGAAACATCGATCCAATGCACTACTTAAGAATATAACCGCAGCCAGAATCTAACATCACAGAAACTATCGATTGCCGGTGGCTTGTGCAGAACGAAACCACGTGGGCTTCAACGGCGAATATCATAAATTAAAACGTCTCGTCCTTGTGCGCGTACAAGTTCGCGAGGTATACTTGGAACTAACGATAGGGCACGGTAGCAAACACACTATGGGAATTATAAGAAGTTTGTTTTACTGGTTCCAGCGTGTATAGCATCTTCAGATTTTTAACTCTTAGCACTCGAATGACTTTGAGGCGCCACTAAAACTTGCTGTACCATTATTCACAATATTGTTTCCGTTATTAAATATGTCGGTATCTAATCAATTACTGAACATTTAGGTATAGTATGAGGTATTGTACCAATTTCGTATCCATAAAATTGAAAAAATTATGGGGAATGGAAATATCCTAGCTTGGAAGAAATGTTTAATTTTCGAGTTCAAATATCTCCAAGTGCAAAGGGTTAAGAATAGCTTGTATGTACTCTATGTAGGGTCTCGGTTGCTATCGTTGTGATAACATTTGTTGACGTGAACGTTGCTTTCGTTAGGTACCTCCAGAACTTCGGCAATTCGGCTGGGGAAACAATGACTATACTAGAATAAATGCAGCGTGGAAAGAAAAGAAAATGTCTTTCTTTGTTCGCTTGGGATCGGAGATTTTTAGCACCGAGCTTTCAAAATTGATTCAACTGGACATATTACTAGCAATATTCCAGCTTTATGTTATTTCCATGGTACTCCGGGGAAATACTTCTACTATTTCTAGCGTGGGTTAGGTTCGGGTGAATGAATTGTTAGAAACATGCTCTGCAACCAAGAGCTAGATCTTTCCTCATGGTATCGCGACGTTATCTATCACTCCATATCGTCGTTCTTGGGAATAACAACCATATAATAAACTAAAAAATGCATTGGGGGCATGATAAGTAGACCGCGGATCTTGATACGTTTATAGCAAAATTGAGAAGATATGAAATTCAAAATTGTTGAATAATTTTAAAAATTGAAGATGTTATACAGGGTTGGGTACCACTATCGCCATACTTGTTCACTGATTCGGTCAACGATCTCTCTATGCAGTCTTGTGTAGAATGCTACCTCGTATCTTCACTTTCAAGTATACACGTAAGCATAAACGCTCGATCCTCGAGACTATCTCTTACTTATCGCTGGGATCTATACTCGTTCGATCTAGTTCGATCGGCACTCTAGATCGAAAAATTCACGCAAACGAGACTCAATGGCGGTCGTCCATTCGACGAGCGACTGACCCATGTTCCGCGACAAGTCTTCTCGCGTACCCGTTCCGAGGGATGATAAAACTTTATCTCTACGAAGTCGATCCAAAAATAACGTCAACCACGATGCACAAGTTAAACTGCGTACAGACCGGGAACCTGGCATGCGAGATCGTCTTTCGACAATAAATGATGATAGTAAAAATTGCCATATCATTCTCCAAACAGTTTGAATATTATCAAATTCGTCTGTATTCTATAGACTGTAAAAAGCTCAACTGTTGTATGAGAAAACCGGTTCAATTCGATTTGCACAATGTAAAGAAGATAGCGTAGAATAAAAATGATCTGGGTTGTGAAAGAAATGTCTTGATTTTGGAATTAAACTCGATGCAATTTCCACTCCAGAATTCTTCGAGTATTTCATTCGGTCTAGAATATTTCCGTGTCACGTTGTCGCCTTTCTTACGGTGTTTGCTCAACGCTCAAAACAAGATAGAAAATCGTCGTTTCAAACGTCGTTCCGGGTTCTTATCTAGATATCCTCCACAGTCGAGACTGCCCGGTGCGGTCGAGCAAGTTTTATCATGCTACATCGTTCTTTTTGTAGAAATAAATTCAATCGTGAAACACAGAACAGAACTCGCTTTCCCACGTCGAGCTCATTATATCAAGCAGTGTAAACTTATGGAAATGTTACCCCTCTCGGATTTTCGTGAAATTGATATATGTTGTCAAGATAGGCGGTCTGTTTCAGTTTCTTAGATATTAAGAAAAATATTTTTGAAGTTTGAGTTAGGTCTGGGTTAGAGCATAACTGCACGTTTTATTACATATCATTCTCTATTATTATTAATAGAATTCTTCTGCCCTTTTTAATTGACGGAACACGTGTTTTAGGGTGGGGGAGGGACGCAGTCGCTACCTCTGCACCCGCCCCCGCCCCAGACGTAATCAAATTTCGAACTAACAGTTTTTCTTAATATCTAAAAAACTAAAAGAGACCGCCTATTATCTGTATCCGAAAATGTTGTTCAGAATGTTGACATTTATAACTAGACAGGGGATCTTTATGCAAAGTAAAAAATGTTTACCTGATTTGCAACAAACTGCAGCGACACAGAAATTTATTTTGCTTGTTAACATCTTTAGGTTGAAACTAATAAAACAGTATTTTTAAAATTTTCTAATGTTTTCACTGTTTTAAATTACACTTATTGATTTTTCTCATAAATGCATAAAACCCGCAGTCTATTTATAACACATTTCAATTTCATCAAAATCCGAAGACAATTTTGTTGAAAACAACAGCAATTCTAGAACCCGGAGAAAAATCGATGAATCCAAATCGAATGTCCGCGAAGTTCAGAAGCGTCGCGCGACGATTCAGGTGTGTACGCAGCTTCAGCCGATTTCTGCTCGCGGCTGGTGGGGACTAGAGAAGAATGGGGGAAAGAAGGGAAATAGAAGAAGAAAGGAAAGAAAATCGGAAACTCTCGGCGCGATACGATGCCGCTGCCGCGCCGCCTCGAATTCAAAGTTCCACGGATCGGGGAACGTAATTAGACGCGCGATTCTCGCACACGCGTCACGCTGCGTTGCTTTATAGGCTGTCGAGGATACAAGAAAATTTACTCGTCCCGCTATCTCGTTCGATGAAAAACACAATAATTGGACTGCGGATATCTCACGGGTTTTGGGTTTAAAAAATTTATTAGCGTGTCCTCCGACTGTCAATCCATCCAGAAAGCAAGCCCTCGTTCGTCCCTCGTGTCAATTTCAAATATTGTTCACTTATTCCGAATAAATAGTATGCGTTGTGTACATCCACTTATATTAGGTGCACGAAATGCGAACAATCTTAGTTTAAAGTTATCACACTTCGTATTTGAAGGAAATTTTCAAATGTATTATTTATATTTCCATCATATTGATTTCTTTGTTTCATAGCAAGGGACAAATGTAATTGGATAAAATGAGGGATGAGGGTGAACCGAGCCGTTCGTTTGCCAAAAATCGATCAACTGCGTCAAATGAAACATACAGAAACTTCACGAAACAGTGTACATTCGTTTTTCAAAGTTCTTTCAATTTCTTTCTCTCACGATCAGCGATATTTTCGTCTGGTTATCGGCAATGTTAGTCTGATAGATTCGTTTAGGAAAAGTTCAGTATTGATCGAGTGCTTTGGCAGTGAACTGTGAAAATTTCAGGAAAGGCGGTTCATCGTTTTGGCCCACGAACAGCTCGATCATCAAATTTACAATCTTCAAGTTTGGATTTCCCGATGGACGATGATAGTTCAGAAGCCGGATTCAAATTGATAGACACTACTTATTTACTCTAGTACAGCCCAACGGACTGAGTCCATGCAGCAGAAGCTTTGAAAAAATAGACTTCCTCTAAAAAAATAATTGAAATCTCGCTAGGTCCGCGAACGAACAGCCAGTACACTTGCACCTTCGACAGCGCGAGAAAGAAAATTGAGCCGGTGTGCACACATATACACTCGCACACGTACACACCGAGAGACAATTACATAACTTTGGTTGATGTTTATACTATATTTAGCGTTCCCATCGCACGCGATTACAATCAAGAATAACCGCCCGCAGTCGAAAAATAATTAGTCGTGATTCGTGGAGACCACCTGAGCTTCTTTGATATTAGTGTTCCCTCGCGAAACATTTATAATACATGTATCGTACATACGTGTACACGGTGTCTCCGAAATCGTCGCACAAAACCACGAATTCTACGTGCAGATACTAGTCGGAAAGAAAACGATCGTAACATTCTTTGAAGCTGGAATGCAATTTCAAAAAATTCCAGTTCGCGCATTAATTGAGCTTTATAGTATAGGATTTACGTATTGACCAGGAAAAAAGTCATGAAAACAAATTCGAAAGGCTCCAAAATTGTGAAATTATGTGATATGCGGCGTTCTTGCTGACAACCACAGATTTGTAAAAGACATTGAAGTTCCTCTAGAACAATGTAAGGTGGGATTTCTTCTTTCGAACCAATTCTGCCTGGTAGAATCATCGAAGGGGTTGCACCGCGATTTCAGAACTGCACCGCGTGCCTCGGCTCCACCGTTTTCCGTCTCGTTTTAATCACAGAGAGATGAAGCGCCGCCAGGTCGGCGCAGATAATGTAAAACGAACGAGCCGAGTCCTCCCTGCCGGATGAAAGTTTAAAGATTATCTGAGCGAGTTATAAGCTATCGTCGACCGGAACGGAACGGTTGTCCGACTTCGAACCCGCTCGCGTTGCTCCGATTCGTTCCCGTTCCAACTATTACGGAACATGGTCTCCTTTATTTTCTTTCTCTCGAACCTTCCAGAAACTTCCGGAAGTTTTATCCAAGAACGGTAGCAGCAGCTGGTATCATCGCGCAGACACACGCATACACACCTAGGGTGGGAAAGAAATCGTCACGCACTCGATGGCTTAGGCTGTCTGAACGACAAATTGCGGAGTCGTTATAGTTCGAATATTCTTCCATTTAACGGCCGCGAGACGGTTCTCGCGTTGCAAAGTTTTCCCAGAAACAAGTTCGAAGCTAATCTCGGAAGACTAGACGAACAAAGCGCGTGTCTAGAAACCGAAAAGAAAGATTGCCTATCTTAGAAAGCCGATCGAGATTCCCGAAAAGATCTTCTGGGTGGACGATGCCGGGTTTCTCTAATCTTCGAATCGGAGAGCTATCTTCGCTTCAGATTCGATTATGTCTCCTAGCTAAATGATTATCGTTGGATGTGTCGTTGGACGTGGTGCGTTTAAGTACGGTTCCTTCGCTTGGAATGACGTGTGTCTGTTTTTTTAAATAATTAGATATATATTTCTATCGTTCGAACAAGTTCCATTTTTCGCTAGACAGGAAACAGGTTTGAAAGAAGCGTGTCTCGAGGTTGCGCGACCGGATATTAGAGGATCTAAGCGTATCCAGAAAGTCGCACGGCGCTCGCCGAGAGCGAAAGAAAGCGCAGAAAGTTGGATTTCAACGGAAAGCGACGGGAGACCACTGTTTTTCTTTTATGGCTGATAGATCTCGGTGGTCGGGCGAGAGGTCGGGCATCGATCAGTCGGTTTTTTTGGTAAATCGTGTATCTCGACGACACGTGCGTGTCCCGGTTTTTCTTTTTTCAGTCTTTCGCTCGCTCTTTCTCTCTCTTTTTTAACAATGAGGATCCGCGCGAGCCTTGTTCTCTCGCGTCCTTGAAAAATTGACAACTAGGCGGAAATCGCTGCTCGAGTTATTACCTTCGGCGATGTTGGCTCTCGTTATTTGGCAGTAACGCTACATCCTCTCGCTCGTGTCTCTCTCTCTCTCTCTCTCTCACTCACTCACTCACTCATTTTACCGCAATCAGTATACTCCGGTTGATCATCGTGGATCTTTCGCGCGCGATCAGCTAGACGGGTCCGAAGATCGTTCGCATACATTCTTATCCATCGTGGATCTTCGCGTGTGATAGATACAACAGAGACTCATTCTCAATGTCGGCGGACAGGTTGCAAGGTCGTGTTCGATGATCGACCGGTGAGGAGTCCTTGGAAACTGTCCGCGAATTTTTTTTGTTTGGTTTTCTGTAGGTACACACACGCGCGCGCGCGATTCACCGGATGTCTTCGGCTAGGACGTTCTCCTACAGTCTCTTTTTCCTACGTCCACACTTACCGGGTGTAGAGGCACTTCTGTGTTCACACATGTTCGGCCTCATGCCTTGTCGATTCAGCTTGGCAGTGCGGATCCCAGATCCACGATCAGTTTCGACAACGAATTCGAAACTGTCTCTCTCTAGTCCTTTAACAGCCTTCTAACTCTCTCTCTCTCTCTCTCTCTCTCTCTCTCTCTCTCTCTCTCTCTCTCTCTCTCTCACACACACACACACACGCACACACAGACACACACAGCCTTGATCGTCCTCATATAGTTTAGAGCTTGGTCTCGCGCGGCAGGTCCGGCATGCTGGTGCTAGGTGCGAGAAAATCGAGCGTTTCCGCGGGTTCCTTAGGCTGTCTTCCTGGTATCAGGTCGGTGCTCAGGCCCCTGAAGACAGACTTGACATGATCCGCGTCCCTGTACACCGACAAAGAGCTACCATCCTCGTCGATACTGCGCAGCATTAGAGGATGCGGCATAATCCCGTTCATCAAAGGTGGCGGCGGACCAGGGTCCTCAATATAATTGATGTGGATCCCTTCGAGGATGTTCCCGCAACCGTGCGGGCTTACCGAGGACAATTCCGTCGGTGTATAGTACTCGCTGTTGACGTCTTCGAGGCTGGCACCGTTCGCCAGGTCGATGATCTTCGCCTTGAAGTACGCGTCCACTCTTACCGACGAGCCGCCGCCGTCGTCCTTCGCGTCGAACACCATCGAGTCGCTTTTGCCGCAGCTACCGCTGCGACAGTTGTCGAAGTAGAAGCTCGGTAGGTTCTCCAGCACCTTGTTCAAGGTCTGCTGCTGGTACTTGTAGCTCTCCCGGAGGCGCAGCACCTGGTGTGCGCTGAACTTCCGGATCTTGTTCCTCTGGAAGACGTAGTTCTCGCGCACCCAGTTCAGCTGGCTCGTCGAGTAGTCCCGCGCCTTTCTCACCTGTTTGCCAGACAGAAACAACTACTCTTTCAACCGCTCCTCGTGATAGAATCTTGGAACAGGGTTAGGCTAACTTTGTGGAGGATCCTGTGGCACAGGAGAGAGAGGGTCTAGCTAGGTGCTACTTGAAATCGTTGTTGTCTTTCTCGATATTTTGTCAGACTTGTACTTGAGAACGTACTCTACTTGTTTCTTGCGTCGGTGGTCGGACTATGTACAATGATGCTACCGTTGCGAGACACGTTGGAACGTTCGATTAGGACAATGCTGTTCAGTTACGGGTTAATTTAGCGATGCTATTCGAATTAGAGCGGAGTGGGGAAAGAAAGATTGTCGTTTGTCTCGTGCCGATGATCGTTCTCGATATAATCTGCTGTCGATCGCTGAGCCACTGTCTTCGATCAATAATGACAGCAAGTGCGATGGATACATGTAACGTTGACGCCGATAATATATGTTTATGTCCGGAGGAGTAAAAGAATTGGGATAGTAGTATTTCGAAAATGCGTTAAGATCTTCCGAGATGTGAACCGAACGTCTGAGAGGTTATCGATTTACCTGATCGTAATACTGATCTCTGAGGGTCGTCAGGTGGCTCGTGCCATAATCCCTTATATCCCTGATATGCCTCATCTGACCTTCATAGTTGTCGCGTATCCACTCGACCTGCTGGGCGCAGTTCTCTTTGATCCGGTGCACTTGCTGCGTGTAGTTCTCGCGCAGTTTCTCCAGCTGTTGGCTCTTGTACTGCTCGATGCTGTCCAGCATCTGGTAGATCTGTTTAGCCCGGGGCGTGGAGCCGACGTGCCTACAGCACGAACACCAATTCAAGCAGCCGCACCTGTAACAAGGAGAGAAAGAGTCCTATCATTGATCGCTGCTCGATAATAGGGCTGTTATTATTTTCCTTCGAAGGTGATGAGAATCGAATTTTCAACGCCTGGAAATTCGAACCTCCGCAGCCAATTATTAGAGGATTAAAAGAAACGGAGTTTCGGAACTTTGAACTTCAAAATTTCGCTGCTAAGTTATAGTTGGCCCAATCACATACGTTCATACATTTCGAAAAATACGCCACCACAGCTAAAAGATTGATTAAGTTACAAAACTTCATACGATTCGAAGGCTTCGACACTTGGTGCACTTCGAAGTTCCCTTCGTTCCTTCGAATCTTCGAAGAGTCGAGGAATAAACGAAGAAAGATAGATAGAGAAGATGCGCTTACCTGACAAGAAGGTAGCGCAGCAGCTGTACCAGAAGCGTTAAGAGTAGAAACACGATGGCGCACGCGGCGCCGACCAGGATGCTGAGGATCTTGATTTTGTGTAACGTGATCGGATTCATCTGCAAACTAACATAGGTGGTCGCGTTGGCGATCGGATTGCCAGCGAAACACTTGTATTGTCCAACATCCTGCCTGAGCAACGTGGCGATGTACAAAGATCCATTCTCGAGGACGCGAACGCGACCATCGTCAACGAACGGCACGCTTTGTTCCCAGCCGTGTACCGGAGGATGTTCGACAAAAGCGTCGGGAAAAGCTGGGTCTGGGTTCCAGTGGAGTACCTGGAGCTTCGGCGTGACCCACGTCAAGGACGGCGTGGGATTGCCGTTGAACTCGCACTCGAGCAGTACCGGGTGCAACAATAGATGTTGTTGCTCGGGCGTCTTGTACGCGAGGATCGGCGCGGTGCAGTTCAAATAACGCAGTGTGTCGAACATGCCGGCGGCAGGGTCGAACTCGTCGTCGTCGCCGCAACGAAAACCGCTGCGGAACGCGGTCCGCAGGTGTTCCTTGCTCTCGGCCCATTTCACGAACCAGAACATACGACAGTCGCAGGCCCATGGGTTCCCATGCAGCTGTAGCTCGGTCAAGGAGGACAGCTGCGCGACATTCGCCGGAAGGAAGGTCAGATTGCTGTCACGCAGATCGATCTTGCGAAGGGCAGGCGTGCGATCGAGAGCTCGCCGCGAGATCTCGCGGAGAGGGCTGCCGCTGATCTCGAGAGTCTGCAGCTCGTCCAATCCTTTGAGGTCGTCGTTACGGAGGATCTCAATCTTGGCGCCGGACAGTAATAACGTGTGGAGCTTCTTGACGGGTCGCCACAAACCGTCCGGAAGCACGGTGATCGGCAAATGTTTCAGATTCAACCACCTCAGGTTCGACAGACTGTTAAAAGTCGCGCCGGATAGACGGCTGATCGGATTCCCTTCGAGATCTAGACGTTGCAGCGACAATAGATCGTTGAATAAAACACGCGGTACCGTCTCTATCTCGTTGTTCGCCAGCTCCAGTATCTTGAGCTGCGTTAGCCCCGAGAACAAACGGGGAGGAAGTTTCGTGAGCCTGTTGCCGGACAAGTTCAGCTCCTGAAGCCGCTTGTTCGGCCGAAACGTGTGGTCCGGCAACGACACCAACAGATTGCTGGACAGATCCAGCCGGACCAGCCCCTTCGATGGGGCAAACGTTTGAAAGGGAAGCACCGACAGCCGATTACGCGACAAACCGACCACCTCGAGGCTGTCCAGATTGTGGAACAACGATCGAGGGATTACGGTGAGCCGGTTGCCGGTGAGGTTCAGGTACTGAAGTTGGCGCAACGGATGGAAGACGTCCGACGGCAATTCCGCCAGCCTATTGTCACCTAGGTTCAACAGCTCGAGGAACGTTGTCGCGCGAAACACGCCTGACTCGAGCCGCTCGATCCCGCTCGATATCCACACGAGGCTCTTCAGCCATGTCGAAGATTCGAGAGCGACCACCGGTATCGTGGACGCTCGAACGTTTCTCAACGCGACGTTCACCGCCTGCCGCGGCAAACCTAGCCCTAGGAAGCTTCGATCTTTGCATAATAAACTCCTGCTGTTGTCCACGCACTCGCAACCCGTCGCACATTCCGTTAGCGACTCCGTAGACGTTGTTGATTCTAAGGAAGGCAGATGATCCTGCGTATCCGCGACGTAACCGCGTACCGTAACCAGCAGAACGATTAACCACCACCACGGATCCCACACCGAAACCCGCTCCCTCATCCCTATGAGCTGTTACGTGACGATTTTCACGCATACAACCAACAACTCCCATGTCCTGATCACTGGTGATCCTCGCGTGCGATCCTAGATTGCAAGCTGTTCTCTTCTCTGGTGTATCTTTTCTTCAAGATCCTCTTCTTCACGATTTAGTCCTGCACTTTCACTCGCACGCACGGCTGGTCCTCGCGACCCAGCAGAGAGAACAGGCGACGTATCCTTGGACCGGTCGTCCTTTCGAGTCCCGCATCACCACGTGGTTACCATCGGGAACCCGTGGCTCTACAAAACAGATCGATCGATTTTCCAAAAAAGAGGAACACAGATAGCAGTACTCCTCTCCTCGTTGCTATCTACCTACCAAGGATCAAAGCCGCGAGGCGCCGACACGGCGCGTCTCTGTGTATGTGTTGATTATATGTGTCTCTCAGGGTATGTGTCAGCGGGTGAGATATCGTGTGCGTGTCTCTCGGCCGCGGACAATGGCGAGAGACACACGGTGTGTTTGTGTCTTTCCTCTGTTGTGTGCCCCTTTCTCTCTTGTCTCTCTCTCTCTATCTTTTTTGGTGTTTAACCGGCCGCGAGAAATCCGGCCCAGTGTCTTATGGACGTACCGAGGTTGCCGATGGTCTCTTCGCTGATGGCGGCGGCAGTGCTGCTGTGCTCGTGTCGAGCCGGTAACATAATTGTGCGCGCTCTAATGGAACGACCGCGGTACAGTGTCCCGAAAACTAGTTTGGACGAGATGACGATGACAACAAGGGCGACACGGGGACGATGATATCAGGATGTCTCTCCCTCTTCGTGGTCAACATACAAACGGGCTCAAAACGCACAACAGCGATCACGATCAAGAGCTACCAGCCGCGTGAAAGAACAGAGGCCGTACGCACATACGCCGGCCACGCATGCACACCGAAGGACCACACGTTCAGAGACACACACACACACTCTCTCTCTCACACACACACACACACACAGGCACGCACCCTCGCGCAAATTACACCGACGGTGTACCACCAACGGCCTGTGTGCTGACTCTCTTTTCACGAATCCTTTTGGTGTCGTGTCTTATCTCGCAGTCCTCTTTCTCGTTTCTCCTCTATCGAGGTCTCTCTCCCTCTCTAGCGTTTGCTCTCTCTCTGTTTCTCGCGATCGTTCTCTGTCTGTCACCCCGTGCGTGCACCGTTCTGTCTGTGTGTGTGCCGCAGCGATCAGTGGTGTTAGTTTGTTCCGCGTGTCACATGACACACTCGGACATCGCGACACGACCAGCGTCGTCCGTCGCGTGTCAAAGGCAAAAACTGACTGCGAGAGAGGAGCACGGCACGGCCGATTCTCGCCTCTCCTCGTGGTGCTGGCGAGCTGTAGCGGCGCTCGGAAACGCGGCAACGTCGCACGGAACACCGAGGGAGCCGCGCCGACGCAAAACGACGTCGTTGCTGACTGCCTGCCGCCTGCCTGCCTTGCCTCCTGTCTGTTAGCCTGCCTGCCTGCTTGCTTGCCTGACTGGCTGCACCTCGCAACAGAACCGAAATGGGAACCTACGCACGGTGCACTGTTCCCTGGAAACCCGTTTTTCCCGGCCGAAATTCAATTTTTCGTGTCTCATATTTAAAACAAATCTCGTACACGTTGATCGATCACCCTTCAAACCTTCGAAATTCGAAATTGTAGCCGTTTTAGGTAATTGTGTGCGTGGGACCATCACTCATTCATGAGTACACATCACTACATTCATGAGTAGACAGCGGATCTTTATGCGAAATATACATCATTTGCATGGAAATGAAGCTAAATGAGAATTTATTTCTTATGTAATTGATTATAATCGATCGAAAATAACGTCTTCATAGTTTTACATTTTGTAATATCTTTACTGTTTCAAGCTTCACCTACTCATTTTTGTCGTGAATGCATAAAATCCACTGTCTATTCATGACACAGGCTATCACATTGAAAATTCGTTTTAAATCGTGAGACACCCGGTGCATTCTGCCGACCGGTCAAATCAGGGTATGTACCTGGAATCTTTACAATCGTGTTGTTCTGTCCATTGTCTGCTTTTGTCATACACCGATCTTTTCTCTCTCTCTCTCTCTCTCTCTCTCTCTCTCTCTCTCCGAGCAGAGATACACGCGGAGACCCGCACATCTACCGCATGCACCTAATTGTCCATCCAATGCAGCTCGACTCTATGCCGCTGCGCATCTTATGCTGGCTCCGTTTTATCGGTCTCGTTCGGCTACCACGTTATCTTGCGACGAGTAGGTGTGAGAAAGCTATGCCGGATCTCGGATTGTGATCCAGAACGGATGCGAACGTCCGGAGATCCACAGCCGTTTCAAAAAAAAAAAATGATAACTAGACTGCGGACTTTTAACAAGCTGTTTCTTGAGCGGGATAAACAAATAATTTCCTGGTAAACGTCATAATTCTAAACAACTTTCAGTTTGTTTTAGATATACGCAAAGATATTTTTTAACCTTGATTCGTCCCTAATGCCAATCGTTTAACAAATCGCGGTATCGTTTAACAAATTCCTTTCATCAGTTCCGAGATTCTGGGATTCCGAGCGGTGATTTTCGCTGACAGCTGGCGGCTACAGTTCCTAATTTAGTGTTCGACCGGAAACTGGCGGTTTCTTGCACAGCGAGACCTTGGCAGAGTGACTGGTGTTTGAAGATTGATTGGAAACAAAGCCATGTTTGTTGGCTATCGATTTAATACCGTGCTAGATGTTATTCGGATAGTGTCTAAAATAAGAGCGGACCTCTCGAGAGCGTTTCTTTCCACTCCACATAATTATCTTGCGAACGCCGAGTAGTTTTATGGAGAACGAAATCCGGTGCTGCAAGCAGCGTACAGTTTTTACGCAGTTTCCATTTGTTATTACTAGACTGCGGATTTTATGCATTTATGACAAAAATGAGGAGGTGTAATTTAAAATAGCAAAAATATTAGGAAAATTTAAACATACTATTATATTATTTTCAACCTATTAAACATGGTAGGGAAGAAAATAAATTTCTATCTCACTCCAGTTTGTTGCAATTCAGGTAAAAAAATTTTATTTTGCATAAAGATCCGCAGTCTAGTTATTACTTAATCTTGCTTTAAATCGCAAAATCCTGGTGTATCTTGACAGTTGACATTTCGAACACCCATTCGTGCCTTGTATTTAGTGCCTTTATAACATTTCAAGCATTTTTTTGTCATCGTATCAAATATGCAAAATCAAAGTACGCATTTCCAACACGTTTTGCTTTTCTGTTACCGCAACGGGGTAATAAAATATATAAAAAAAACTTTTTAAAAACCACGCTTATATTAAAATGCACTAAAAAGGAGAAAATAATTTTTTTCCTGGTTCTCCATAAAATACCGAATCCAGGGAAATGATTAATAATATTTTCCCCGAAAATTTTAAGCAATCAGTTCAAAATCTCTTCTGTTATAAAATTAGTGTCGGAATAGATAGAAAAATTTAATATAAATTTAAATAAAATCATAACCTTAGTAATATAAAAATAAAAGCGTGGAGCGCCCACGAAAATTACGTCAATATAGTTTAGCGCTCCACGCTTTTATTTTTATATTACTACGGTTATGATTTTATTTAAATTTATATTAAATTTTTCTATCTATTCCGACACTAATTTTATAACAGAAGAAATTTTGAACTGATTGCTTAACATTTTCGGGGAAAATATTATTATCATTTCACTGGATTCGGTATTTTATGGAGAACCAGGAAAAAAATGATTTTCTCCTTTTTAGTGCATTTTAATATAAGCGTGGTTTTTAACAAGTTCTTTTTAAATATTTTATTTTCTATGGGAAGAGGTTTAAAATTCGGTTACAAGATTTGACGCATACAACAACAACACGTTAAGTTAATATAAGCGTGGTAAAAATGGAGCGCACGAAAGAAAAAGTGGTGTGCTGTTTACGGAGAGGATGTACCATCGGATTACCATTTTTTTTTTCATCCTTTCATTTCCTTTCAAATAAAGTCGTAATAAGCCATATAACTTAATTTTTTGCCAATAAAAAATAGAAATTCTACGAGCATGGGATGTTTAAGCTGCTTGAAAAATCGCAGAGGATCATAGAACGAAATGTTGCAAATCTTATTCTAAATAGCAAAAAATTGGCTTTCATTTTCCCTTGAGAAAACGAAATGTCTTTCCGGACAAAATCTGGTTCCGTGAATATCAACGAAAATTTCGCGGAAAAGGTAATTCGCAACGACTCCCGTGGTTGGTCAATATTCTTGCCCAACAGGGTTGGTGTGTTTATAAAACAAAGTAACCTTGATCTGAACTCGCGAGTCCACGTAAGTTCAGGCTTGATCGGCTTCGTCGATCCGATGTTTACTGCGATAAAGTCTACTTTCGACTTATCGCGTTGTTCGACTATTATAAGACGTAACACGGGTGATATCTCCGGTCGCTGTAAACGTTTGCGACATTGTTTACGACGACTATATGCCACGGATAATTTATGTAATCTCTCGCGGTATACATTTCAATAGGTGGAGAGAAAAAAAATGATCGTGCACCGTGTGATGTCGGCAGCGTTAGATGAAAGACCAGGATACCTAAAAATAAATTATACATTATCGAAGTTGCAAGTCATTCGTACAGGTTTAGAATCCCCCCCTCGGTGCTGAATGCCCGAGAGTCGCACTCGATATTGAATTCATAACTTCGGTGCAATTGCGCCTAGGCGGGCTCTCGCATGCGTGTCAATTGTTCCTGAACGATTCTTTAAAAACAATTGCGCTAGTTGAATCATTTGTCAGCCTGCAGATCTTTGTACGTTCGCAGCGTTCGCGAATGTTTAACAGTAAATTCGCTACCGCCGGTCAACTGACCTTTATACTTTGAACTTTACACTTTATGCACTCGCCGCGTTTGCAAATTTTTTAATCGTTCTTCACATCTAGACTTATGCATTTACTAGCGTAATTTCCGTCGAAAAATCAACGGCTGGCTTATTTCTGGAGGTACGCCGCTTATTTATTTGTAGCACTTGATCCTGTAAGATCTCCGGGATAAAAACATATTCGTGCACCCCTTTGAGCTGACGGCAAACAACTTTCTATGTTTTCGGTGCTTCGTGATTTTTTTTTTACCGCTACAGAGGACAGAGAAATAATTAATTTAATTTTAGCAATTAATCAGGATAAAAACATATTGGTGCATCCCTTTGAGTTAAGGGCTGTGAGAGAAAATCAATTTCCGTATCACTTCAGGTAGAAAATATTTATTTTGCATAAAGATCCGCTACGAGGTATCATATTAATTTCCTATCCATAAAATGAAAACAATATTATTCTAGGTCGGAGGAAATGTTTAATTTTCAAGTTAAAAAAAACATGGCACCGACTGCAAACGGTTAAGAAAGGATATTTTCTATTTCACAGGTGTGTTGCAATTCAGGCAGACAATGCTTATTTCAAAAACTGCACAGTTTGCGCCACTATATCAGTTGGACAAAAAGGAATAAATTCAATCGCATTATAGAAAATTCATCGCATCAAAAACGTTAGAATAAATTTAGTCTTGTCATGATTCCAATACAATACAGATGGCATCAAACGCTCTGTAGATGTAGTATTAACATAGTAAGCGGTTTGAAAATGTGCGAACACGTGTCAGGAGCAATTAGAGTTCGCCAGGAATGTCTAGAACGATTCGTTGCGTGAAATCGCAGTCGTTGGGTAACAAACAAAACGTGAATCCTCGAACGTGCCAGGAAATGGCGAGAGCCTTCTCCTCGTTGTTATTAATTAGGCGATTTTTAGCCGACGTATTTCTGCCCTGGTAAGCAGCTTGGCAGTGTTCGTAACTGTCACGAGCCTTTCGAATCTCGTTTCGCAAAAAGAGAAAGAGCGTTGCTGTTTGCAGTTTGCTTTCGACTTCGTATAGTCGGCTGTGCGCTTTTATTGGACGGAGCTCATTAGAGCCCAAGTTGCCATCGAATATAGACGGAATCGCACGCTCAAGGATAGATCGAGCCCGATTTCAGGGAATCACCAGTCCCATCCCATCCATTATGCGAATTAAATAATCGTGCGGTGCAACGTTGCACTGTAATCCGGATTGGAACAGCATCGGGCTTTGAATTTTTTGGTCCTTCATTTTGATCCATTGGTCTATGAGATTGCACAGGTTTTGCCTCCAAATTCACCCTTTTGCAAATAAAGTATTTTCAAGTAAGTTTAAAAATGAATCAAATGAAATGTGAATTAATTGTCAAGAAGTTCAACATTTATTTAAAAGTAATTACCAATTCATTAACTTTGTAATGCATGCGAACTGTGTGTAGATATGTGTAGTATTCATTGTAGCCATTATCTGGTTAATCACTTAAAAAAATAAATATATAATTTAATCTAAATAAATAAGTAAAATTTATTTTAAATATTCTCTCTCTCTCTTAATGGGTGAAATTGATTTCCGAAAGGGTGAATTTGTGTCAAATCCAATTTCATTCGTATTTTCATTCCTGTGTTGTTATTTCGATTGTACTTGGTTGTAGATGGTTTTATATTTAAATCTGGCTTAAGTCTGGCCAGTGTATTAGCCGCGATTAAGCACTGAATGTTTAAACGCTGATAAGGAACAATCGCCGTAACGATCTGCCCTATTATAAAACGAGTTATCTGTTCCGCAGATTCGATTATACAATTTTAGTTTGCCACATGGCGTCCGATGAATTTTAACGAGGGACAGTTCGTAGTTTCTTAAAATTTTAAGTGGAATACGAAATACCATCGACTCCGATGTAATGACGTGAACACGACGATGTCGCGGCTCTGAGAACGCGTCTCGCGATATTGTAACGGAGTATCGTAACAAAACGACGATCGTAAATAACGCCGATTGATTGTATTCGCAAAGTTAGGCTCGAAACACCTGACTCTCGTAATCTTATTTACCACGCGCTCGAAGCAATACGTTCTCGCTACGTCTCCTTCTCTCTTTGTCTTTCTCCCCGCGCTGCTCGTTACGATTTGACTCGGCTCGGGTAGTATTAACGGTGTCCCGTTTTGAATTCAATATAGAATGTACCGTTGCCGTCGAGTACACTGAATGATCGAGCCGCGTTTCGATCGCAACGACGACGCCTCGTTGCAGTTCCCAACAGGCTGATCTTTGACGAATCGGCTGCAGGCGAACAATTTTCTTTTCCCTTGGGATAATTCTCAAAAAGTTATTCGTTTTTAAATGGTGTAAGAATACTTTGCACACCCACTGTATTTTTAGGGAACAGTTTGACGGACATTGTATCAAAATATAAACAAAATTGATGGAATTCGAAGCTCCAGTGTCCGGTCTTTTAACCTAAATTTCAATTTCCCCGTTTTCATTATTGATGAGTGATCGCGGAGACTTTATTTCTGGAATCACAGCGTCCCGTCTCCGAACCTGCCAATAAGCGAGACCCCGTTGACAGCGCGCGCTCGACGCTGTCGTGCATTTCAACGAGGATCTCCGGAGCAAATGCCATTAGTTTCGCCTGAAATCTTACGAATATCGTTTCTGTTATCGCGTAACTTCGATCTAGAGCGTAACCGCCACCGACACCGTTGCCCCACCGTCTCGGTTTTCACTCTGCGCGCAGCCCATTATTTTCACAGTCACGAAAATCCGTTCCTTTATCGTCCGGCAATGACGATAATCAGCCACTAATGGCCTGATTCATTAGGCAGAGTCTCTCGAATAATTCTCATTTTCAAATTCGAATAAATTCTAACTTCGATTACTTCGTCGTAATTGCGAGATGTTAAACATATGAATTACATTTAATTTAAAAGAATTGAGAAGATTTCTTCTAATAAATTAATTTTAACTTGGCAGTAGAGGGGTGACTCAGAGTCAAAATATTGTTCACATTATTAAATGTGTTGGTATCTAATCAATTACTAAACGTTTAGGTAGTGTGGGAGGTATTGTATCAGTTTTATGTGTATAAAAAGAAAAAGTCATATAGAATGGAATTATTCTAGGTCGCAAGAACTGTTTAATTTTCGAGTTACGATAGCTCCGAGTGCAAAGAGAAGAGAGAGGGTCGAGTTAATGTTTATAGAAAATTGATTTAAGATTTAAGAAATGTAAAAGACGTGAAAAATCATATAGAATGGAATTATTCTAGGTCGCAAGAACTGTTTAATTTTCGAGTTACGACAGCTTCGAGTGCAAAGAGAAGAGAGAGGGTTGAGTTAATGTTTATAGAAAATTGATTTAAGAAATGTAAAAGACGCGAAAAGAGGAAAATTATTTATAGAATATTAATTCAAGATTTAAGGAATGTAAAAGACGAAAAGAGGTAAAATGTGGCAGCGTACGAGTAGAAACGAAGGTAACCTCGCGCAGCTAGAATTGCATATTAAAGTGCATTCCCGGGGGCGTCGAACGAGCCGAAAAAAAGATGGCCGTCCACCGGCCCGAGGAGCATAGCGAGGCTCATAGCGATTTTCTATAAAAACCGTGCGTCGACCTTGGTGGCATATCAACAGCTTTTTACGCGGAAGAAAGCCTGGGTATTCCTGTCCACGTAGCCACAATGTCTTCTGCGAACGATTCCTCCGATAATAGCAGCCTTAAAGTCAACCATCGGGGGTCGACTATGTGCCGCTAACTTCGGTCGACAATCGATGCCGTTGCATAGCCCTCCTTGACCAGAGATATTAATTATAAATGTCGCTTCCTGTCCGAGCACAAACGAGGTTCTTTCGAGCCATAACTAACGTCGTTTCGTGCTAAAACTCCATTGTCAACTGATCAATTAACCCCTCCAATTAGCCTGTTCAAACCCTGTCCCTAAAACTACCTCTACCAGAATGTAGGAATTCTTGATTTTTCAACACAATTTTATTTTATCACAACACAACAATTTTTCACAGCAATATGAATTATTTTTATTGTCCATCGATATCTCGCAAGACAATCAAATCAGGGTCGGAACTTTTTAATAGATTCCAAACCTTTCTTTAAATAATGTCCTCGCGTTGCAAGTATTGATTGCGATACATATAGAAAAGGTTCTTGAAAGTTTCAGTTCGAATAGAACGTGGGTATAAAATATAGAAATATTTTTCTATTATTATATACTAGAACAGTATTACGTATCGATGATTTTGTTCATTCATTCTTTGCCTTACAATTTGATTCTGAGGATTCGGATTGAAACATATTGTTGAATAGTGAATTAATTAGACACGTAATTTCGCGACAAGTAATTTTAACGAGTTAATTAGACACTGCTGTACTCAGCGCTTCAGAACAAATGTAAAATGGTTATGCAATTATTTCTTTCAAGACTCGACGAACAGAATTGCTTCTTTCCCTGGCATACACCGGTTTATGCACGTCGCGTGCTCCGGGCGAATTAGACTGGCACGAAAACGTAGATCGAGCGGAGCCGAATGTTTATTAAAACAATCGTGTCCCCCACTGAAGAAAAACCAGGAATCCATTAGCATGATGAGAAAGAGAGGAGCGTGGTGCGCACCTGCGAGAAAGTCACCTGTCCAAATTGCGCGCGTGTACGCGATTATCGGGACGACCTTGGCGATAACTTCCGCGACCGACGTGTAGTTTTGAATACTGTGTAATTTGGATGCGCGAATATTCCGTACCACGTGAGCCAGATAGAGAAGGGGAGAGGGAGAGAGAAAGATAAAAAGGAGGAGAGAGAGGCGAGAGAATGCTGTAATTTAGTCGTTAGAGAGACCAACCACGACAAATAACATTGGATAATAGTCGCCGTGCGTCGTTCAACAATTTTCACGCTTTGAACTTCATTTGTACCGTTGAACTCTCGCCTGGAACGTCTAGAACACTATTTTTCGAGTTGCTAACATTTTTTCCAATTTATTTAGATCATTTCTAAAGAATTTCTGAAGAAGATTTCCGTCCAAGTCATATATTTCATTGAATTAATTTAGTTTCAAATAATGTGATGTGACATAGCTGACAAACTCATTCCTTTTAATTTTCACTTTTCACGTAGACCACTTTTATAATTATGGGAAGATTTTTGTTAGATCGATTTACTCCACGAAACGAACGGTAGAAAAATTTGATAAACTAATACAAATATGAAATTGGAGAACATTTTTGTGTCTTGCAGAGGCATTAAAGAAGTTGTAAGGAAAGCCCGATTATTTTTTGGAGACTCATTCGAGCCATTTGCTAAATAAATTATTGCACTTCACATGAAAATTGTTTTAGAGAATTATAATTAAAGAATTCCGGTGTGGGGAAAGGTTTCATATGGCATACATGTCAGCGTGGGTTGAATGTCGAATGTCTTTGATGCGAATGATCTTTGCGGAACGCATTCGCCGTGTGACGTTCAGATAAAGTGTTATTATTACTATCAACGTCATTATTATGTAATTCCAATAAATATTATATTATCGGCCGCTGCAAAATGTGAAGAGCGAAGGTGACGCAGATGTGACTGTTAAATAAATAAACGTTGATTTAGCCACGCTCGTGTGACATTTCTGGTTTAAAGAGAGGGAGGTTCATTTTTCCGATCAAATATTGGCTGACATCAATTTCGCAGAGATCTAATAAATTCAATAAAGTTCGAAGCTTGGCGAACCTTGAAACACACATTTTTCACCGAACAAATTTATGAAAAAACCAACTCGGTTTTTATACGCAGGAAAAACGTAGTCGCTTTCTAAAGACAAACAATCACATTCCGTCGATTTCAAAATGGCGTGCCAGATGAATCATGCATCTGAATCCTGTGTAGAATGACAGAACAATAATGGGTTCTATAAAAACGCAATACTTCTTCGAAATGTAATTGTTCTACCTTCAATCCTATCTGTTCAATTATATTGTTTATTTTTTTTTATTACCGAGAACTCTTGAGACTTGTAATCTTATTGTAAAGGATTAATAGAACAGTTTCACTTCGTTCTAATACAATTTTCTTTTTCCTCAAAGAATTACTTCAATTTTATGGAACTTGAAGTGTATCTGACTTGGTGAGATAAAATGAATAAAAATTTGAATTGTTTAAATGGATCTAGAGATCACAGCAGGATAAAAAACAGATCGCGGAGTGGCTCGGCATCTCCAATAAAACGATCATGAATTATCCATGAGTGACAAGAACGTGTCAACCATATGAAACTATTTCGAAGACGATCGTGACAAGAGCGAAGCTGTTAGAAAGCTGACGAACGGCAACGTTTCGTTTCGGAGTACAGTAGGATCGGTTCTCTTGGATCTGCGCGATAACGAACACGTGGTATGTAGTACCTATGATATTCTCCAGTTGCGCATACAGATACGCTTGATAAAACCTCTTCGGGTTTCTCGTTCCTTCGAGCCCCTCGCCTACGCGTATTCTTTTTTATAACCGACGGTGAATTTCGCGTCACAACCGTAAACCGGATTTAACAACGTTGCAAAATATCCAGCCGGCGTTATCGCGTTTTATCGAACGCTTCGGGCGGAGCTAGTTTGCCAAATGGCTGATCGAATTACTGGGGCCCGTGATCGAATCAACGCGATTGATCGTTCGTTGGACTCTTAGACGTCACCACTTTACGCTCCCGAAGTTAAACAAATGGTGTACCTACTATGTCGCTCCTGTATCTTGCAATTAATGCAGAGTTGTCGGTTTGTGCAAAATAGGAAGTGTACAAGTATTCATGCACCTTTTAAAAGCGAATAACTTTTTCAAAACTGGACCCAGCAACTAGACTTTCAATTGTCTGTCGTCTTTTTCCGCATCAACCGATTTCGATGAAACTTTCACAATACATATAATTAACACAGATCTACGAAACGTATTTTTTAAATTTTCAATTTACGCCCACATCAAAAAGTTGTACAACTTTCAGTGTTTTGTCTACAACTCCGATCAATCGCAACTTTTGAAAAAATTTCTTCTCACATCGTGTGGTGAACCAATTGATCTAACTTCTGAAAACAGTCCAAATCGTATAGTCCAATATTAAAAAAGTTATCGGTTCTTTTTAGAGCGTCTGAATATTAATGTGAGTCACTGTACCTGTACATAGTATTTGTACAATTGTAAAAGAAATTATTTACACATAAATATTTGTAAAGTCACAAAAAAGCCCAAGCTGTTGGGTCGAATTTTGAGAAAGTTATTCGTTTTTAAAAGGTGTACGAATATTTACAGAGCCACAGATTGCATACCAGGCCGAGCCGAACAAGTCGGTCCCAATTAGGCTACTTTCCCGTAGTATTACGGCGCGTGTTTCGGACCCCGCGATTTCATTCGAGACTCGAAATCCGCTCTAGGCTCTAACGAGATTGAATTCGACCTTGATCGGCGAACTTCTCTCCGTAGGTAGTAGCTCGCGAAGGCCACGAAAACTCAATTTTCCCCCTTTCTCCGGCTGCACCGGTGCGGGTCATGGCCAAGGGGAGCAGTCTAAGGGGCAGGACCATCCGGTTTCCTCCTCTAAATCCATTATGTCTGCCAGACCAGCCACTTCCCGTCCCTTTCTATCCTCTCCTCTCGTCTCCTCTCTTCACGGGGTGAAAAAAGGTGCATAATCGGCCGGTGATTCGATACGTTGTTCCGCAGAACACCTAGGAACACTTCGAGGGCTGCGAGCCAGGCATCGATCGCTCCTTGCGAGAATGTTCTGATCGTGAGTGTTATCCTTTCTACTACTTGTTCAACGAAAAATGAAATTGGAACACTTTCGACACCCCACAAAATATGTTTGTCCCTCGTTCAAAAAGAATTAGATCTTCTACATCGATTACAATTATCGATAAACAATGAAAACTCGAATTGTGTGAAATATGGAGAATTTCATATTTATCATCTTTAATCACCTTTCACAACGATGTTTTAAAAATCGATTGCGTGTGTCAAATTTTCAAATGAAACACTTCCTATCAATAATAAAGATACACGAGATATCTCGTCCATAGCATTGTTTCTTCGACATCGTGAAAACGATATATCTCGTCCATTGTAGCGAAATGGTTCAAAAAGGATTCTACATCGATTACAATTATCCCCCTGCATATGAAATACTGCAAATGTGGAGTATTTCATATTTATCATCTTTAATCACCTTTGACAACGATGTCTTAAAGATCGATTACATGTGTCAAATTTTCAAATGAAACACGTCATATCAATAATAAAGATACACGAGATATCTCGTCCATTGTAGCGAAAGGGTTCGAGAAGAATTAATCGGTTCCTAACTCGCGTCGGTCATTTCCACGGGCGCTCGCCAACGTTGCTCCCAGACATAGTAATCTGGGGTTAAAAATACAGCTCCAAAATACACCATCCCGTCCCTGGTGCCCAGGACACATTGCAGGAACTAATTGGGGTCGCTCGCGAAAAAATAGCCGATGGACATATGTTACCCGATTGGCTTTGGAGGACGAAAGAACGTCCTTTGAAACGTTTCGCCCACCCCTTTCTCTCTTCGTATCACGCGTCTCGGAACTTTCCTGAAAACTCTGTGCGCCGAACGACGGGTTACGTAATCCGAGAGCAAGGTATCTTTAGAAATGTTTGCCGATGAAAAAACAATGTGCACCGGCACGAGAAGAGAGGACGCTCTCGAGGATCTCAATGGAGCCGTGCACTCATAACTCGGAATTGTAAATTCCTCAATTACGCGGAAGGAAGCTGTCTCTTTCTCTCTTTCCATCGTGGGTCGATATTTCTTTCATAGAAACGCATCGCAAACACAATTCCCGTGTGTATATGTGACCGTGCACCGTCGTTGTGTGTTTCAAGCGCGCGGCACGATTAAATGCAATTTGCTTCGAGCCTCACGAAATGCTATCAATCTCCTTAGGGCGTTTCTTTTGCGGGGATTCGCCGTCTTCCTGCGCGCTCCACTTATCGGGACACGCTGTTACGAAACACCTGTTCGTCGATAATCCCGTGTTCGTTTTCCTTTCGGGTTTCCTGCTTTCGTCGGGTCGCTAACTGGAACTAGACCAGACGAATGGACGGTCTGTTCCTGATTTTTTTTAGTTCAACATGATGTTAAGGAAAACGCGTGCGTATGACTCGGAGAAAATTGCATCGCGTACAACAAAGAACTAGCTCACCATAGACCTGAGAATGTTGCTAGTCCCCTATAGCAATATTCTACAGATCCAAAAAAGCTCCAGTCTCATATCTACAAAGTTCACAATGAATTTCCCTGAAGGAATGATCATAGCTCGGCGAATCCCAAGTCCCAACAAGCTCACCATAGACCTGAGAATGTTGATAGCACCCCATAGCAATGTTCTACAGATCCAAAAAAGCTCTAGTCTCATATCTACAAAATTTACAATGAGTTTCCCTGAAGGAATGATCATAGCTCGGGGAATCCCAAGTCGCAATTAGCTTACCATAGAACTCAGAATATTGCTAGCTTCCTATAGCAATATTCTACAGATCCAAAAAAGCTCCAGTCTCATATCTACAAAGTCCACAATGAATTTCCCTGAAGGAATGATCATAGCTCGGCGAATCCCAAATCTCAACAAGCTCACCATAGACCTGAGAATGTTGCTAGCACCCTATAGCAATATTCTACAGATCCAAAAAAGCTCCAGTCTCATAATCTACAAAATTCACAATGGGTTTTCTTGACGGAATGATGATAGCTCGGCGAATCCGCGAATCCCGAGCCCGTTCGAAAGGGAACGCGGCTCGTCGGTTCGCGAAACGCCTTTCTTGATTGCGTAATGTTCGCTAGCTAGCTGGAAGGAAACGTGTTCTCGTATTCGAGGCGAAACGGAACCAACGATGTAAGAAAGGAAAGGCCTCTGCGGTTCGCGGCGACCCGATAAAAGCGTCGGTTGCCAGTTGCCAGCGGAGAAGAAAGAAACAGAGAGAGGGAAGGAGAGCTAGTGAGAGGGAGGAGAGGGTCTCCCTCCGTTCCATGGGAGGGAGAGGAGAGAGAGCAAAGAAACCGGGCGGCGAGACAGAGAGGACACGGTCGAGCGTCGCGGGCAGACGTGAGCAGAGCTCGATCAGCTGGGAACGGCAGTGTTGCCACGTCGACACGCGTGAACCCCGGCCACCGAGCGTGTCTCCGCTTCGTGGATCAATATTGCCGAGATCCGGCAACCCTGCGCCCGAACTGCTATCCGAACTCTCTTTATTTATACGTGTCGCGAGGGAACAGCGCAAGCCCGGCCCGGTCCGCGCGCGCGCGTTAGGCCGCCTCTCTGATCCTTCGCTTCGCTTTTGTCCTCCGTCGCCTTGGCCTTTGCCGGCAACCGAAGCCTCGATATTTTTCGAAAGGTTCACCCTTTACGCTGACAGGTCTTCTCAATCGGAACAGATCGAAATACACGATGTTTCCGAAATCTTGGTAGCAAAAGGCTGCTGGACGTCGTTCTACGTCGTTCCAATCTGAAATAAATTGACAAATGGAAGGACAATTATCGACAATCGTCAATTATATCGATGTAATCAATTTAATGACATTGAACAAATTACAATCTCTGGGGACCACTGTCCCCAAACGATATGTGCCCATAATCATGAAAGTGATCTGGGTTCTTATACATTATTTTAAACTAAATTAATTCAATGTAATTTTTATGATTCAACACTTTATGGAATTCATTTAGTGTTAATTTCCTTTTCCTGTGAATATCTCGAAACAAGAAATATGTATATCGCTTCGACCACTTTCATAATTATGGGCACACGTGTTCATTCATCTTTTGCTCCTTTATTCCACCCACACAACACACACTCATCCAGACAATATTTTTTGTCACACATGTCCTAATATGTTTATTATTGATATTTATAATTTTAGATTAAATGTAGGTGTACGATAAACCCAATGTAGGTGTTCTTTTATTAAGGCGTCGTTTTAGCGGTAGGTCACGCACATACGCCCCAACCGATTCCTGTTATAACACGCGTATTCACAGAATCTTGAGTCAAGATTGTCTCTGCAACGAATTGTGAAACAGAAAAATGTTATTCTTTTTTCTCGACATATTTCCATATGCAGAGTCCGTCACCTATAAGGTTACGACGATAAGAACGACGATAGTACGAAGAGGAAGTGCTATGTACAACGCGTGTACAGCTAGCCGGTCATCTAGCAATCGCCGCTGTGATCGCTGTTACGATGTAAACACTTTCATTAGAAAACAATAGAATGTTCTCCTCTCATTGTCGCTCTAATCGTCATTGTAGCTCCAACATAAACGCACCCTTAACACTTTATCTTCCGGAAGCCGATTGATAAGAGTTTTAAAAATTATTTTTTATACAACAATCCCAAGCAAAAGTGTGTTGCAGGCTGCAGCTTCATAGTCACTGGTAGAGTACAGTAATTTTGATAACCGACTATACTGATCAGACCGACGGTAAAATGGAAATGTTAAATGTTAATCGCGTGTGCCGCTGCCATGCTGAATTTCGGCCAGATTCGCCGAGACAAACAATTGTCAGTCTGTTTAGGCTGGCTCGTCGCGCGAGACCGATCGATTGCAAAAGTCGTTCGACGATGCCCGCTCTCTCGACCGGTTGAATTAATACCGTCGCGTGGACGAAATATTTTTAGGCCGACGCATATAGACACTACGAGATCAGGGACGTACCAACAACGTCAAGTGCAACGAGCTCGGCCGAAGAGTCGAGGAGACATCGGCCGAGAACGTTCACACACCGTTCAACCACCCTTCGATCACTCTCTCTCTCTCTCTCTCGCTTCTACGACAGTGGCCAGGTCGTTCAAGCGAATTTGTTTCTTGCCGATGGTCTGGAAGGATCTGCCGAACTGCACTTCCACTGTTTGCTTAGTCAATATTGTGCAGAAATCGCCTGACCGAGAGATCTTGCGTTTTACACTCTGAGAAGCTGCTTCATTTCCATGCTAATTGTTTGTTTACACGACGAAACAAATATACTAAAACATTTCTACATGCTGAACCACGAATCGTGATCAGAAATTCTTTTTATCAGATGTAACATGGTTTCAAGAGAGCTTTCACGTGATTTATAGGAAATCTTTTGTTAACTATTTTTGTTTCATGATTTTTTAAGGTCACCTTCAATTTTTGCAAATACACCCATCATTTTTTTACGCCTATCTGTTAGAGGATTTCAAGACGAATTCGATAAGTATCGTAACTAGACTGCGGATCTTTATGCAGTTATGGTTTATAAAACTTGTCAAAAAATGCTGGAGTACCAAATTCGACAGAATTTAGTACGATTTTTGTTTATTTCGGATCTATTTATGAAGAAATTGGTTGGGCGAAATATAAAACAGTAGAAGATTGTAAAAATTCACAAAAGTTGTAGTTGCTTTTAATGTAACAAAGTCGATAAGGGATGAAATCAATTTTTATGTTATTCCTGCTTCCCACAATGAATGCGAAACATTTTTATTTTGAACAAATTGGTTGCACGAAATATAAAACAGTAAAAGATTTTTAAAAATTCAAGAATGTTGTAACGTTGCTTTTAATGTAACAAAGTCGTTAAGGGATGAAATCAATTTTTATGTTATTCCTGCTCCCCACAATACATGCAAAACATTTTTGTTTAGCATAAAGATCCGCAGTCTAGTTATTACCAATGAAAACAGGATTTCATGTGATACCGTTTTCTTCAAATCTGTCTACAAATTTTGAAAATTGTATAAACATTCGCAGTCTAATCGTAACATAAAAAAAGTGCACTACGCAGCGAGCAAGCGTTCCCTCGCGTTTTCTTCCGTGTATGCAAATTCTCGACGTGTCACGTCAACAAATTACGTGACCGATGGTACACAGAGCGTCATCATTTTTTCTTAGCTCTTGTAAATGTATTTCAAGCATTCGTTGAATATTCGTCGATTTCACTCACAGAAAAATAGAAATTCCACCGATGTCAGCTGCAGGAATAATAAAATGGAAGTTACAGGGGGAGCGTCGAGTTTGGCGGACCTCTTGCCAGACTAAATCACGTTTAATCCTCCCTTGTTGAATACGGCGATCATCCTCCTCCATTGTCTGCATATTGGCGGATCATAAAAGACACACCTCGCGCGAGGTTTCATAACCGAGAGAATGTGTGCTCGCCGGCACCGTTCTGTTTTACTAAAAAATTCTCTTCAATTTTCGCGTCGCCTCGAACGTACATTTTTACCATATTAGTGCGGATCGATTATGCAAATGCGGGAAGAACTATTGCACTAAATGGGTTTATTGTCCGTCTTTATTGAATGTAAGAATGACCTCTCGTACATGGAAAACAAAATAAATCTATTATCTCATAAAGGAACTATTGGTTCGATTTCAGTTTGTTTATAAAACCGTTGTTTGTTTGTTCATGGGATCGTCCAATTTTTTTCAAATCGTAAAAACGTGTTTTACTTGTGCCTTTCTTGCTTCTGAATAGACTTCATTGATTCATTTATGTAAAGTGCGGTTTATTTTAGTACACAATCTAATATATTCTAACAAATCAAGAAGGACCTCCATTTCTATTTTATTCGAGTTGGTTGTAATTGAGGTAGACGATTTTCATTTTGCACGAAGATGCGCTAATTATCGCAATACAATTGTCTATTCTCTATTATTACTTCAATTAACAGCAGATACCTGTCAAGTAAAATGCGAACTCATTGCCTGCCAGCAAACGTACGAGTATCGTTCTTATGTTTATCATCTCGCTCCGACAAATAAAAAACGAAGAAGTTCACTTGTACTATACACCGTGACCAGTTTCGCGTCTTGTGTTATCTCTCTATTGTCCACATACTATCTTGATCTTGAAGATTAGAATTTCGCGGTTGGATAAGGCCGCTGTTTACCCAAGATTAATTCGTTGCCCGTGACTTCTGCAGGTGTTCGGAGCACGTACAAACTTTAAAATAACCCAGCGAGCTATATCGCGGCACATCTTTCGCTAGAATGTCTGCCATAAGTACTCCATGAAACGTGAGCGAGTAGCTAATTACTGTCCCACCGAACATGTATACTCTATTTGCCACTCTGCTTTCCTCGTCGTCTCAGTCGTCTGGTTATTGCCAACGCTCGCATCAGCAGTTCGGTCAAATGAAGTTCCCAGTCAGTTTCTGCCGATAATGATCGATACCAGCTGGAAAATCAGCATTTTTAGAAATATAGAGTCTTTTTTGCTTGTCGAGTGTTTACCGCAATCTACTTATTAATCTACGTAGTCGTAGACCTATAGCTACCCAACAATTCTTTCGTGTTTGAACCGGGTCGATCATCTTTTTCCCTCGGACACCCTGGACAGTTTCTTGACGCATCATCTTCTTCGAGGGCTGGTTAAAGTCCTGCTACAACATTAGCCAAAATTATTTTTCCACTGGTCAGCAGCAATGGGAAATTTGCGACAAGCATCGACGAGGATCCCTAGCCGAGCAAGATATTGAGAAACGTATCGAGGACTCTCGGGATTCCAGAGGAGTCATTCTCACATTCCGATAAATCACGCCTTTCCCCAGGAATTCCCACGGTCCTCCGTGTCCGGCCAACCCTGGCCCGCCACTGTTTCATTTCCTGATTGCTCGACGGGGCTTAACAATCGCGCGAACTTGCCGATCAGAAATTTCATATTGTTAAACCGTTTCCGCGGCGTTCGCCGTCAGCCGCAAAAGGTCGATATACTCAGCCCCTCTACCCAACCCAGACCCGCACCATTCTACATCCGCCACTTCTGCAGCTTGTGCACTGGCGCCTTCGCGCTGCCATTGAAACCGACACAGGATGTCCCTCTGATCGCGCTGACATCGAGAATCATCTACTTCTTACAGGAAACCAACCAAAAACTCACAGAAATCTATTCGTGCAATGCACAATCACTAGACTGCGGATCTTTATGGAAAATGACAACGTTCAAAATGTTGTGTTATTATGCGAATCTTTATGCGAAATAAAAGTTGTCCGCATCGATTGCAAGAAATAGACATCTACAATTTTTAAAATTTTCCAACAATTTTGAATTTCATGTACCTCAATTTTGCTATAAATGCATAAAGATCCGCAGTCCAGTTAATATTCACAGTTCCATTATGAACACAGCAAAGAAAGACATCGTTCAGCAACTTCCATAAATATCCATTCGTCCAACGCCTTCTAGTCACCCCAAGATAATAAATCCAGTTCTGGCGAGAACAGAGAGACTAGTCTCAACTTTGTCCAAATAAATAGTCTTTGAAGAAGCAAGCCTATAAACTATAAGCAATAGGTTTGTTTAGAGAGAAGAGCAATCTTCCAGAATAGCTACTAACTAAAGATATGCTAGCTTCGTTTAGCGGAAGATCGAATTCGAATTCTATGGCTCGCGTGATGGCGGACGCACCTCGGGGATAGCGTGTCTGTTCATCGTTCACCTTTTCCACCTGCTGATCGAACGTAACAAACAAGTCTCTGGAGCCAATTTCCTCGAAATCGAAGGCTAGAATGAAGAAGCAATCAATATTTTTAACTTCTGCGTGGGGTGTAGCTCCATTTCACTGCAGGAAAACGACCGGCGGTCATCAGGGCCGTATCTAGAGAACCCGCACGCTTTCTACCCGCATTCTGATTCAGCGTTTTAAGAGATCTAGCCGAAAACTTAGGATAACGCAAAAGCTGATGGTAAACAGAGGGTTAACCCTGTTTCATAATGGATTACGCACTACCGGAAACACTTTTCCTGTAGTTCCCGCCTTCCTTTCGATCAGCACGTGTACACACGAAACTTTCCGGGTGTCCTAGTTTTTTTTTCCGAGGCTGGAAAAACTGAACACACGAAGATATAAGGGCGGCACACTAAATCGGGATTCCTACGCGCACGCCTCCAGCCGAGCCGTAGAACTTCAAGGCTAAAAAGATCTCCGAAAGCTGTGTGCTTCGTTCAACTCGATAAAATGAAATTTTAATTCTATAACCTACCGAGAGCCCGCTGGGGCCTTCTGGAAGCTTTCCGCGCACTGGGAATTGCCAATTACGAGGACTCCGCTCTGGAACGTAACTTGTTCTCGTCACTGTAATGGTCTCTGTCTTTTCTGTTGGTATACAGAGTTTGCACTGGAAATTGACCCTTTTGCAAATCAATTTCACCCTTTTGCACATCGAATTCAATCTTTTGCAGATAAAGTGTTGTTAAGTAAGTCTTTGTAAAAAATCAAATCAAATGTAAATTAATTGTTAAGAAATTCAACATTTTATTTACTCCAAAGATGTACATCAAGCACTTATTTAAAAGTAATTACCAACTCATTAACTTTGTAATGTATGAAAAGAAAACTGCGCGTGGATATGTATATGTATATTCATTGTAGTCATTTTCTGATTAATCAATTTTAAAATAAAGTATTTATTGTATAATGATGACAATGAAATTGATTTGCAACAAGATGAAAGTGATTACAAAAAGATGAAATTGATTTGTATAAGGTTGGACTTGACTTGCAAAGGGGTGAACTATTGACCGTGAACTGTGAACTTTGGGCTGCAAAACCTACATTTAACACAATAAATAAAACAGTCAAAATGATGGAGTAAATGTTGCAAATAAAATAGAGGAAAGTTCAGAGTGCCAATTCATTTTTAAAATCCTCTCGTTCGCAAAGGGTTGCAGTAACAGCGAAATGTTTCATCCGGAAGATTGAAGACGAATTTAGAGGCGATTGCGGGATAATGTTGATGAAATTGCGAGTTGAATCGAGCAAAATCCAAGACGCCGGGTTCAGTGATTCCGCCCACGTGTTACGTGGGTTAGAAATGCTCGCACACGGCATGTAACAGCGAATGCTTCCTGCCTATATACGGTTACGCGTGGCACACACCGTTGTTACCTAAAATGCACAACCGCTCGTTCCCGGTCTGGCGAGGAGTGAAAATTATCCAGGCAATTAGATGCTGGCCGCATAGTTATAGCCCTGGTTCGCCGTAACACAAATCGTTAGGGCTGAAGAAATCGTTTAGCCGGTTGCGTGTCAATGATACAATAGTTTTTATTAACGGCCTTACCGCTGTGAGCAATGCCTCGGATTAACTCTAGAAACTAGGCTAGCAATGCGCTCGCGTTCGTTTACAGCTCCCAAAAACCCGCCAAACATTCTTCAAACATTCTCAGATCTTTAGTCGAGTCTTTTCTTAGTTTTGTGGCAGATTATCAAATGGATTGAGTATTACATTATTTATAAGTAGACTGTGGATCTTTATGCAAAATAAAAATCTTCTTCATCGATTACAAGATTCTGGAGCCAAATAGAAATTGTTTCTACTATTTAAAATTGCGGCTGCTCATTTTTGTCATAAATGCATAAAATCCGCAGTGTAGTCATAATGAAGGCTTGGAAGTTAGGGCTTCGTCAACAGATAGAATATTAATATAGCCATAAAGGTGTGCCCCTGGTGCACGGTAGTTCGCGATGAAGTGGCCGTGAGAGAGTGGTAGGGCCGAGAATTGCATAAGTAACACCGTGGAAGACACTCGAAACACTGTGGAGCCGACACTTTCGAGCGTTACACGTTCTCGGAAGAGCGGAACGCATATTGGACGCCGACAGAATGCAATTCCGGCCGTGTTATATACGGTTACATTCGTCCCTGGAAACCGTTGAGTTTCCTCCCTCGTGGAAGCCGCACAAGTCGGTTAAGTTGGTTCAAGGTCAGCCTCGCGCTCTGTGCCACACTCCCGTCGCCGTTTCCACCGAATTTATTTGCTCTCGCCAACTATCGTTGCGATCCCTTGCAACAAAAAAAAGAAAACGTCAAATAACGTTGGCGATTCCTTCGCCTCCTGGCCAGATAAAAAGCGCATAAAGCTTAATGTATTCGAACCGTATCCTTCGAGCAATCTGCACCCTCTTCTCTCCATCGGACAATGTTCTGTTCGCCAGGCTAAATTTACGAGCCTTTTGATGAGTCCAGAACTGCAAAACTAACCATTTGCATCAGAAGGAATGATAAATAATGCCCTTGTCACCAATTGTTATTTTTATTACACCATTTATTCTTTTATCGTGTCTGTACGAAAACAATTGCTCGGATTCACCCTTTGCAGTCGGAGCTACTTTAACTCGAAAATTAAACATTCCTTCTGACCTAAAATAATTACATTGTATATGATTTTTTCATTTTATTGATATGAAATTGATGTAACACCTCCTCCAATACTTAAATGTTGAATAATTGATTAGATTCCCATGTATTTAATGATCTAAAGGTGTACTACCTCAAGAGGTACATGTAACAGAGTAAGAATATTTTCTCAATTTTTAACAGGATTTCAAGGTCATTGGTATTTATTTACACGAAATTTTGTGTATGTTCTTAGATATTATTGTAGAACGTGAGAAGACGAATTCAACGAGCTCCATAACCAACTGTTTCGAGTATTCAGTCCCGAGATATTCGTGTCTGAAAGTATCGGTTATGTTACCTTTCAGACATGAATATCTCGAGACTGAATGATCGAAATAGTATGGTTATGGACGTTATGGTAGTCGTTGGGATTCGTCTTTTCAAGCTCTACAATAATATCTAAGAAAAAACACAAGGTACCGATACAAATAATATGAACGACCTTCAAATTTCATTTAAAAATGACCTCAAGAAAGATTCTTCATATGACATCGTTCTGAACAGTAAATACCCATTCGGTTGAAACACCCTGTATTTAATTTAAGAAAATTCGTGTGTAATAATGACTCTAATGCAAATGGGGGGGTTAACAGTGAAATTTAAAATTGAAATTGAAGCTCCGAGGATCACATTCATTTCTGTGCGTTTACATACAGTCGGTGTACAAAGTATTCGTACACATTGAAAAAACGAATTACTTTTTCAAACTTGGACCCAACAGCTCGAGTTTCTTTTCAGACGTTAGAAGGATTAGTTTACTAGCTAATGTGTAAATAATTTTTTTTAATTGTTATTGGTCGCAATTGCGAAGGAAATAGTAAAGGTCACGATTTTTAAATTTTTTATCTGTACCTGTAATGAAAATTTAGAAGACGCCTTTGGTAGGTCTCAGTAAGTTATGTATATACTTGTACAAAGAGTTTCATCGAAATCGGGCAAGGATGTTACGAAATATAATTGATTGAAAATAACAAAAATCGCAAGAATCTGCGATTTAAATGAATCGCAAAACGTAAATTCAAAGATTTTTACATCTTACAATGCCCATAGCTTTTTTATCCGTCAACGAATTTCAATGAAACTGTGTACATATATATAACTTACTTAGATTTACAAAATACATGTTTTAAATTTTCATTACGGGCACAGATAAAAAATTTAAAAATCGTGGTCTCTTTACTGTTCCCTTCGTAATTGCGACCAATAACAATTACAAAAAAAATTATTGACACATTAGCTAGTAAACCTAACCCTTCTAACATCTCAAAAAAACCCAAGCTGCTGAGTCCAATTTGGAAAAATTTATTCGTTTTTAAAAGGTATACGAATACTTTGTACACCGACTGTAAGGTTCGCGCAAAAACATGTCGCTGGAACGTGAGCAAAACGGCGCCACAAAAAAAAGGTGTTGGGCCGACATGTGGGTCAGGAAATTCCAATTTGAATATCGGTGGGAATAGTTTGCGACACAGTATTCCATTAACACGATGACATTGGCCGTTTTTAATTTTTCGGAACGGCCGTTGGTGCATACAGTGACTCCCACTAATATTCGGACACTCTTAAAAAGTCGAAAACTTTTTAGAACACTTGGTTTGGTACATAACGTGACAAAAATGTTCGAAAAAAATTTCAAGTTGTAACTTTTTGATGTGGGCTTATCTGGAAAATTCAGAAAACACGTTTCGTAGATCTGTATCAATTAAACATATTCTAAAAATTTCCTCAAAATCGGTCGACGTTGTAATGAGCTACAAACATTTAAAGATGCTAAAGATTGCAATTTCTGACGATTTTATTCAATGTCTGTCGCTTTTTCCCCGCATCAACCGATTTCGATAAAACTTTCACAGTGCACATAAATTAGACTGCGAATCTTTATGCAAAATAAAAAATGTGTGCATACACTCCAGAACACAGGAGTCAAATAAAAATTGTATTCTGCTTTTAATTATCCTATCAAGCTGAAATTAATACACTGATGTCCTTAAATCTTCTTAATTCATTCACTGCTTTAAATAGTACGTGTCCATTTTCGTTATAAATGCATAAAATCCGCAGTCTACATATAATTGTCACAGATCTACAAAACAGATTTTTTATATTTTCAATACAGGCCCACATAAATAGTTGTAAAATGCAACTTTTAGTATTTTCTCTGCAATTCAGATAACTTGCAATTTTTTCTAAAAATTTATTCCGTTTTTAAAAATTGTACGAATACTTCCTACACCCACTGCATGCGTACCTACGATAAAGAGACGCGCGAGAGAGTGTTTAGGAATCCGCACATGTATCCCTGTACGATTTGCCAAAATAAATTGGACGTGCAAAATAATACAGGTCAGGAATATAAACGATCGATGTGTATACTTCCTGCTCGATTACCCTTCGCGCACGTGCAACAGAACAATGGAAGAGGAGACGAATCAATTTTTCCACTCGTTTCCGGTTGTGTGTATCGTTTGACCGTTGTTTGTCAGTCGAACGCGTTTACAGTTCTTCCGTGGCCTTGTCTGTAAACATAAAAACCAAAGCGTTCGTACTTTGCAGGGTTACAGTCAAGATAAAAGTTTATTTATTAACCAAAAGAATAATAAGTACTGCCTACTTCGAGCGTTGTCTGGTCTCATTCGTTGCTTTGTTGACTAACCGTTACACTGGTTACGTTAGTGCCTCTCTCTGTGATCCCGGTGGCAAAATACGCAGTTGGTAACAGCGTAATAATTTCGTTCGGTATTTGTATAAACGCTCGTAAATCGCAAACTGTTAGCACGTAGGCTAAAGAAAAATTACTGCGTCAGCGATGAACGTGGCAGAGATCGAGGAACTTCTTCGGAAAAAAAATATTCGAACCGGAATGACGAGTCAATTCGTCCTCGAGGTTTAACAGGTTCGAAATATTTGCAATCTCGTTCGAGGAGCGTACGCTGTGGAGAGCAAACGACGCCATTACACATTTGCAAAACGCCGTATCGATTTTACTGGTAGCTGGGAGGCGAAAGTCGTACTCGAAAATGAAAATAGACACGGTCAGGTAGACGGGTGCGTCGAAATTGGGTACAATGGTCGATACTAAAGCGTTTAAAGTTGGTCGAGCACAGCTCGAAAATCGTTTGTATAGATCCGTAAGGTCTCTACAGTCTCGCAGAAATGTCTGGTCGTTTCTATATTAACAGCTCCCTGCCGTGTTATCGTCGGTTTCATCGTATCGGGACCTCTAGAAACTTCTAGAATGTCATTGAAAGTGCACGCATTTCGTCGCGGCAACTGTAAATAGCATTGGGCAACTTCAAGTCCTTTGAACCATTGATAGGTGGATACACCTTCCGACAGTATGCGATAAATATTTTCAGACCGTGCAATGGCGTCGTTTGCTGATGTGGCAAGCGAGCCAGCCGTTGGGGACAACGTGCGTGACGAAAATGGCGGCCAAAATGGCTACTGCGCGTCGTGGCGACATCCATCGGTAGCGTTATTTTTCAATGATAGTTATAGTTCCTTCTCGCGTCGTATGGTGTCGCCACGTGGATAAAACAATCTAGGGATATTCCCTAGGACGCGCGGGAGCTAGCGACACCGTGTGGGGAAATTTCGAAGTACTTAAATCACTAGAATCAACGGCGTTTTGCAAGTTTGCCATCTAATAGAATCGAATGCCTTTGGAAAATAAAGATAACGAAACGGTTTGAATTAGTGAGAACTATCGATAGTTATCGATATTTATCGATAATGATGGTGTGCAATATATTTTTTGTATAATACAAGCGATTATATTCTGCTATTTTGGTACTCCTAGGAATAAAATAGATTTGTAATTTTACAAAAACATGTTTATCGATATTTATTTATGCAAAATAAAAATATTCTGCATTTATTGTGGAATGCAGGAATGAAATAAAAACTCATTTCATCCCTTAATGACTTTGTTACGTTAAAAACAACAATATTCTTGAATTTTACTAATCTGATGCTGTTTTATAGTTCATCCAATTCATTTCTTCATAAATGCATAAAAATGCAGCAAATTAAAATTTAACATTGTCTTCTTCAATTCTTCGATATAAAACAATTTGGAGTTTTGAATTTGAAAGATTTGCAATGATGTTTGAATTTGAATTGGAGATGACAATGCTATATCGATGTTTTTCATCATTCGAATTTGACCATCGATATATAACTAACTAATTGTTCGCTTTTCATTTCCAGTGTGCGGATTTCGTGAAAGCCGGGGCAAAACAGGGTTTAACGCCATCGGACGTCGTATTGGCTGCAGACATTACATTCTCTTGCGTGGCTGATCCTCAAGCTGCCAAAGACGTGAGTACTCTCCTTCTTTAATTTTAAATACGTTTAAGCTAATCGAAATGACAACAGGGAGATTAAAAACCAATCAACATTTTCAGATGGTGTTCGGTAACTGCGGGGTGCTAACAGAAATCTCCCTCGAGAAGGGGTACGTGGAGATGACCGGGATAGACGCGGAAACGTCGCAGGATATTGCTGAGGCGATAACAGCGAAGGGAGGTCGTTATCTGGAGGCGCAAGTACAGGGTAGCAAAACAGAGGCACAGGAGGGTACATTGGTGATCCTCGCAGCCGGGAATAGAACGTTGTTCGACGAGTGTCAGTCTTGCTTTGAGGCGATGGGCAAAAATAGTTTCTACCTTGGCAAGGTGGGCAACGCTTCCAAAATGAACCTTGTGCTTCAGTTAATGGCGGGGGTAACCCTGGCCGGTTTAGCTGAGAGCATGGCACTTGCGGATCGCGCTGGACTCCAACAGAAAGACGTGTTGGAGGTTCTGGAGCTGACATCATTGGCCTGTCCTGCGATTCTTGACAAAGGGAAAGGTACTGCGCCATTTATATTGTACCGCGTTAGTCGTTGGGATAGATTACGACCTGAGAAACGCTGGCTTGCGAAAAAGATGTGGCTGTTAGTCCCCTCACCACGTTCACTCCGATCTTTTCTTCAGCACGAGCCCCACGATGCTGCACTGGCAGGTAGTTCATATCTGTAGTGGCAGGAACATTGACACTTTAGAGTTGATGGAGGCATCCGTAATATCATTTTATAGAGTCTAGTCGAATTTACTTCGAAAAATATTTTTCTGAACGATGTCTGTACTACGTCGATGGACATTTTATAATTTTCTTAAAATCGTTATTGTGAGAATACTGCATTTTTTAGTTATGTCACTGTTCTTGCCGGGGTGCGTTATGTACATGTACATGTATACGTAGCAACGGTGAGTAACCTGTCGGTGCAGCATCGTGAGACTCGTGCTGAAGAAAGAGTTGGAGTGAAGGACCTTGTGAGGATTCACTCGCCGAGCAGGCGAAAAGGAGAAGCAGCCACATCTGATCCGCGGATCGGCGTTGCCCAGGTAGTCGTTGGACCAATTTGTACAACGTTCTTGTCTTTTTCAGTCATCATCGAAGGCGGTTTCGCAACGCAGCTACCGCTACAACATATGCAAAAAGACTTAAGACTCTCTTTAGGTATAGGCGACCAACTGGAGCAGCATCTACCGGTGGCTGCCGCTGCGAACGAGGTCTACAAACACGCTAAACGCCTTGGCTACGGCGAACACGATGTCTCCGCCGTTTACCTCAGATCCAGGTTCTAACGGAGCATGCATCGTCGAGCTTTCGCTATACCATATTTATTGCAATATCTAAACGTTGTTTCCCGTCGCTACCAGAGAAGAGTAGTGCGCTATTTGCCGAGAAGTAGCGGGTCACTTCGGTCGGGTACGCAAACAATACCGTTGCGACTATTTCGATGTTGATCGCCACGAGGTTGTTGTCGGAACAACACGTTCGGTTGTCGCTGAAAGGAACCAGAAACGAATTCAACGCTACCGGAACGCGTTAAAATATTGTACACTACATTCACAAACATACACACACATACATTCACACGCGCGAACACATGGCTGATTAATGAATGTATAAACGAACTTGTACGGTCTTTTTTACACGTTTTCTTTTTGGCAAAAGGTTTCACATTTCTTAGTGATATTCTTTTCTTTTTTTGTGGGTGTTTTCCTTTTCCTTTTTTCCTTTGATAACACTTGGCGACTACTTTTCTCGAGAACTGCGTGGGTTATGGTAAAACCGATATCTCGAATCGCATCCCGACTTCGATCCCGTAGGACGCACCCCTCGCCTGGAGCAAACATGAGAGACTTGGGACGTGTCGAAAATGTGCCTTACGATACCCGTTCGAAGCAAGGCTTTCCTTTTCCCTAGGTTCTTCTTTGCCCGCTTCATCGAGCGGGCTGATTGATTTCGTTGCTTGTGATTGATACGATGCTATGAATTGTAGATACACACGATGAGACGATGCATGGGAAAACTATCATTGGGGAAAAGGGAACGATGGGGGTAGATTATACTCTTCGTTGGTGCAATCATAAACTGTTAGGGCTATGCGAGAACTCGGAAATGTAGGGATCTAGATGGTCGGGTCGGGTTCTCCAAAGTTTCGGGATTCGGAAAAAGAAGATACAATGAATAAATTTTATGTGGGGGGGCAGGGGGTTCCGGAAACGCCTCAAATATCAGAAATATCATACCACGATTGATTTTAAAGCGAGTTTTATAATGGTAATCGAGTACTGAAAACCCCGAAATTTTCGAGAATCTCGAACATTTTTGAGAACTCTCGACTGGACGCGATATTTTCGGGTTCTCGCACACCTCTATAATTCAGCGAAACATGGTTTTCGAAATTGTAAAAAAAGGAAAGATTCATTTCTGGCAGTAGCGCTCGGAAGCGTTCGCTCGATCGAGTAACGAAGAGAGGAACAACGTTTTTGAGTTTGTCCTATCCGCCTAGCTGTTGAAAAATGTTTTATACGGTCGTTTTAATTTCCGTCACCCGTGACGTAGTTCCTGAAAGGATTTTCAAGTATATTTTAGCTGTTACAACATAATGCGTTCTCTCAAGACTTACTCAAAAACGTACGAAAGTATTTCTGTGTTCAAGTTATGCGACCAGCGACGTTTCCGACGGAATGTCGCCGCCGTATCGTTTCGTATTAGCAATTAGAAACGTGCTTACGGGCGTCTCTTCGGCTTTTTGTTATGAACGACGTGGCTCCTAATCGATTAGCCGAGAACATCGCCGAATCACAGTTCAGTCTCGGTAGTAACACAAAGAAAGTGGAGAAAAAAAAGTAACGGAAGAAATATCGAGCATTATTTAATATATATAAATATATACGTACGTTGCTATGTATAGAGGCTTTCGGACCCACAGAGCGTGTCCCTTCTATTATATTATCATTACTAGACTGCGGATCTTTATGCAAGATAAAAATTGTCTACATCGATTGCAAGAAACAGGAACTGAATCGAATGTTATTTCTTAATGATTTTAATGGAGAATTTCAATTTTGAAAATATTTCAACATATGTATTCGAATTTCATCTACTCGATTTTGTTAGCAATGCATAAAGATCCGCAGTCCAATCATTACGCTATGATTCATTGAGATTCAATCGCCACTCGCAGAAGTTTGAATGAAACGCGACGGTATGGGGTGTTGTCTAGTTAACGAGAAAAACCGACCAGTACACTCACACACACGGCGCGAGCAGGAAAACCGATTTTTTTACAAACCAGATTTTTCTACCGACTCTCAACGACGACTGCTGCTGGTATCGCATGTTCGGGAAAACGAACATGGACGATAGGAACGTTGCTCTGCTCTCTCTCGTGTGAATGTTACGACCACGGTAAACAGGGAATAAAAAAAAACAGGGGGGAACAAAATCTTTATTGATGTGAGGGTACGTGAGAGAAAACCGGCGATATCCCGTTTCCGTAAAGTCGCTGAAGACTCTTACGAACAGATACGCGACGAAGTCGAGAGCGAGCCCGAAAGGTTACGAGTTTGTTGTTTCACAGACTCGAACACGGAAACACGAGACGATCAGGCGAGTTTCCCTTAACTAGGGACGAGAGATCGACGGGGAAATCTGTCCTTTTCGATCACCAACAATGTTCGCTTTGCGGGTCTTCCTCGCTCCTCGGGGACCGGTAAATATTTTTCTAGAATTCTGTGACGAAGAATCCTTCAATTCAATCATCAAATCTCTCTCCTTGTCGAACTCTCTCTTTCCTGGTTTATATATAAACGGGGAAACTCGTGAAGCTCGCTCGTTTTAACAGATTTTCGGCCGCGCGGTCCGCCGCGCGACACTTAGCTGTAACAGTGGCTAGGCGCCCATATCACGTACTGTATATGTAATTAGATTATCGATATAGTTTTAATGTTACAATGATACTTTGTGCATCTACGAGATGAACAAGAAAAATGATGAAAATAGAAAATATTAAATATTCTACAGCAAAACATAAAGAAAAAAATTATATATAAATATATATATATATACATATAGCTAGTATAAAGTGTATAAATCACAGAGAGGGAGGAATTCCGTGTGAGTGCGATCGCGTGAGTGAGAAATACGTCATGAGCATTGCGTCAGTAACTGACGTTATATGTTTTGTCATGAAATACACTGGTTTTTGAATAAATATCTATTTGAATTACGAACATCGATACTTAATGGTGTGTGTGCGGCTTGTGAATGTACTTTTCTTTCACATACACGAACTTCTGCCCTATTACTATGTTTTGTCTAAATGTTTTTTGAACACCCGGTAGATATCTTCAATTTTTTCTTTCATATTAATCTACTCTTAGCTAGATATACATTATATATTATATTAAGTTTTAGATACCCACTGTACCTTAAAAATTGTATAAAAAGGAGTATTGTTTTTTAACATGCATGGGGTTATTCTTTGTTTTAATAAAAGCTAGATTATATATCAATAAAAATGCGAGGCGCAACATCCTCTCGTAACAATGTAGACATAAAAATTACTATATTTTATATACTATTAAGCATATATTAATATAAAGATTATTATCATACTTGCCGTACCTGTTCTATATCCCTCGGAAACAAATTAGTATCCCTGGTGAATTACGAAAAAGCTGCATTTTATTACAACTACAATCTATATTCCGAAACGAGAAACTCTAGGTATGTTCAAGCTTCTTCCTTTCTTTAGCAATTTTAATCAATTAGGTAAATCATTTTTGTTTTAAATGCGTCAAGTCTGCAATCCAGTCACAACAGATGTCCACCGTAATCGTGCAACCTGTATCTTACACGTGGACAGTTATTATGACAGCCGACAAACATCGGATCTCTCGCTGGAAGAGCTTTTTATCAAAAGAAGAAACTTCAAACATGTTAAGGTTTTTTTTTACCTACAATAATTTATAACTCGTGCATTCGATACAAATTCATTATATTTCAAATTTGGATGAAGACGATTTTTTGTTATTAAAGGATGAACTAAGAATGGTACTTACTAATTTTATTCGAATGTAGAGAACATGTAAATCATATCTGACCAAAATATCCTATATTTTCTAAATTTTAATATTTATTCTTATATTTCTTATAATTCTTATAATTCTTATATTTTCTAATTTTTCAAATTTAAGCGGGGTAATTGTTTCCCAATTTCGCTTCTAGAGCTGTCCATAATCACCCCACAATGTCTCCATCTCTTTTTACCAACAATTATTCAAATAGTAACATGTAATTTTGCATTGAAATATTATCGTATTATCGAATCACGCCAAATCGTTTTTGTATTAAATGTATATAAAGTCTACACTCCAGTCACAAAAGATGTCCACAGTAATCGTGTAACCTGCATCCCACACGTGGACATCTATTCTGACAGTCGACAAATATCGGATTTCTCTCAAGGATATCTGTTTCTCAAAATAAGAAACTCCAGGCACATAAAAAGTTCCTTTTTATCTACAATAATGTTAATACAAATTAGTTCAATTTCCCTCTTGCTTCAAATCACGCACAAATCGTTTCAGCAGCAACCGTGCACCAAACTCTGCAGTCCAGTCACAACAGATGTCCACAATAATCATGTAACCCATATCCCACACGTGGACATCCATTCTGACAGTCGACAAACATCGGATCTCTCTCAAGAATATCTGCTTCTCAAAATCAAGAAACTCCAGGCACGTAAAAATTTCTTTTTATCTACAAATATTAATACAAATTAGTTGAATTTCCCTCCCGCTTTAAATCACGCCAAATCGTTTCTACAGTAACCGTATACATACAAAGTCTACAATCCAGTCACAACAGATGTCCACAATAATCGCGTAATCCATATCCCACACGTGGACATCTGTTATGACCGCGTGGGATTCTAACATCTACATGTAAAACAAACTGTAGAGATTCATTTCGATGCAAGAACACAATCAATCATTCGGTTTCGTTAAGAAAAAAGCTCGAACATGCTCGATATCGTTTACAGCGTAAAGCACGTGCCGCGTTCGTTCGGTTCATAGGCGCCGCGAATAGACCGAATGATATTGCATGATTACAGAGGAAGCCGGCTCGTGTGCGCACGCGTCTCCTCGGGTTGCTCGTGTTCCGTGCGGTGTGCGTGAAAGTACGGTTTGTCGGTAGAGGGGATTGAGGGCGGGTGAGGGAGCCAGGGGTGGGGGCAGAGGGGTGGAGCAGCCGCCGTCTGATGACACCTGTAGCTCGACCCCCACGATCAGTTCAGCCGCGACCGTCCACGCGCCGTCTTGTTACGACGTTTTTGCACGGCTACCACTCTAAACCGATACGTGTACACATTCACGCACATCTACACACACAGGCAAACTACTCGGCGACAGCCAACACTCACTCGCACCTACACATGCACAGAAACATACAGCGACAAGAGTCACACCGACAAAAGTGTACCGTCGACGGATTTAATTCACGTGTATGTGAACAGAACACAGTCATCCAGCGCACACGTGTATAAAGCTGATTTTTACCCTTTACCCGCGTGACAAGAACCAACCCGTGGTGCGCGCATCTGCCATTATTGTCAGCGGAACTGTCATCGTACCTCCAGTGTATCGTTCGACTACTCGGAGGGGAAGAGGGCCGGAAAAGACGACGGTTCACGCGAGTATGTACCACGACCATAATAACCCGGTGCTTTACTAGACAGATCGACATTTCGCGAGTATTCTTTCTCCCCATATCGACCAGCCTTCCGTTCACGTACGCCGTTGACAACTGCCACCAGCTCCCTCTAACCGTCTCCGCCAAAGCTTTTACGCTTACGTTTGATTCCCCGGAGTTGATAGCTTGTTGTAAGAAAAAACGCCGCATGTGAGAATTTCAAAAAATTGAAGGAGGTAGACTTGTTTCTCGGATTGCGAGGGTGCGGGCTGCTCCTTCTCATTTCTCGATAACGCAGAGATGGGGGTTTTCAGTAGTCGAAAGTCCCGTTTTTACGTTCACGAGGCGTATTTGCATTATTCGGCAGCATGTAAGTAGCTGTCGCAGCTTTATGATAGATAACTCCTGTCCATAAGTCACCGGACACTTATTCAAATTTGGACGCAAACGACTTTCTGTTATTGAAGGACCGATATTATGCAAATTAAAATGGTACTTACAAATATGACCAAAATATCGTTTATTTTTTGAATTTTAATTATTATTTTCATATTTTCTAATTTTTAAAATTTAACCCTTTGGATTCGGAGCTATTCTAATTGGAAAACCGAATTTTTCTTCCGGCCCGAGTTATTCGTTCGCTTTTGACTACTGAAAAACCCTTTCTCTGCATTATCGAGAAATGGGAAGGCGCATCCCCTTCTCTAAAGTCTACCCCGTTAAAGTTTTCACTACTAATTCTTTGACATAGGACATTGCTTTTAAATTACATTATTTTTTCAGCCTTTCGAATTTATTTTCATGACTTTTTCACTGGTAATGACGTAAATTCTGTACAATGAAGCTCAATTGAATGCATAGACTGAAATTTTTTGAAATTGTAACATACGGCGTTGTTCCTTGAAACCATAGAATACATTATCCGCGACATCTGAGTAATTATTGACATTGATAACGCGAGAGTTTCGGCTGCCCCGAGAGATAGGATCGAAGTGAACGCTCGCAAATAACGGTGGACGGTTTTCTTGGGTAGTGTTTCTTGGCACGATCTTGCGTACGACCTTATTCCTAGGGAATGATCGGTGGTGTTGCGACTATGCGCAAGAAAACAGAACGTGGCCCGTATGCCCGGCAATGCGAGACGAACGCCGCCGTCGCGGAGGGGCATGTGTCTCGCGCGTGTTCACCGAGTCTCTCTCTTTCTCTCTCGTTCTCTCTCTCTCTGTTCTCTCTGAAGCAGCACACGGAAGCGCGAGAGATTCCAGAAATTGTGCTGGTGCTCTCCGCGTGTATTCCCGTCGTGCGCGCGACAGTGAAGTGTGCACGGTAACTACGTAATCGCGTAGCGTTTCCATGCAAGACTTTACTTGCTGTCGCGTTCGGAAATATCAGCAGGAATTTTCATTGGGCGAGCCTCTCCGTAAGTATCGAAAGTTACCACCAGCGCTGATGACTTTTGTTTATGCAAACAACGTCGTCGCGGTTTCGCCAACAGACATTATTCGACCTTTCGCAACGACGATCACCGCCACGCTTATGGCTAATACAAATATATGTAGCTCCCTACGCGTGACTACGCGCGACAATGTTAAGGCCGGTACGCATTTTCGAGTATTTCTGGTTCATTACAAAATTTTTAAATAACCGGCGGGAGATTCGAAGGGTCAGAGGGAGTTTAAAAACTTGCACTGCAGCAAAACTTGCGAAGCAATTTTAATTGGAAAATCAAGACATTTCTTAAACCTAGATCATCTTCATTTTATGTAATCTTTCTTACATTGGGCACAGAAAATCGAATAATTTATAGGACACAAATGAATTTGATAATATTGAAACTGTTCTGAATGATGCTATCGTCATTTTTACTGGCGCCTCAAAGTCACCATTCGAGTGTAAATGGCTAGGTTAAAGGTACCTATTGCTGCGGTTATACGGTTTACTGCGGTGTTTTTCTCCCTATGAGATTCAAATACGTAAAACTAACTATTTTGCTCCGAATAAATTTGTACAATTCAATGAGAATGTATTCTCGTTGGCGAGGCAAACAAAATTGCCAATTATATCCTCACATTTTTATAATCTCAGCATTTGAGAAAACATTCTCATACGGTGAATGTACCTAGTACTTCGGGTGTAGGTTTTACTGCGGTGTTTTTCCGGAATAAATTCTAAATTTTCCTGAAAAAGTTGCTCAGGATTTGAAAAAACATTCTTCATAAAAGGTGAAGCTAAGACTATTTTTCTTCTATCTCGATCGCCAAAGGACTGTTGCTCACGTGATTGTACATTCTTTATATGTATTGCTTTAAATTTATAACGTTCCATAAAATGCTTACACGTATTATTGTTTCATGATGAATTCGGAATAATATTAAAGTATAAAGCACGATCGAAGCATGATACCGCAGTAATCGGTACAGTTACCCTAGTTTGTAGATGTCGATAAAATCACAATGCAAACACCACTTTCTCTTTCATGGAATTTTTGACCTTACGGGGATGAATTTTCGGTCGGTGGCGCAGCGTCTACTTAAAATCCGGCGATTCCGTTCAGCACAAATGGAATCTGTCCACGCTATTTCCTCCACCATCGGTCTGTCCCCTTCACCTCCTTTTCTACGCTATTCTACCTGGTGTGCGAGTGGTCCCGCGCACACTGCCATCCCGAGTATCTATATTTGTCGGATCGCCGTCTATGATGTGTGGTCACCAATACTCGGCCATTGTCGTAGTACGTGCATCACGATTTCGCTTATTTATCCTACACATGTGCACTTGATACGCGCAGATACAGCACGCGTCTTATTTACCGAGCGACCAAAGAAAGAGACCAAGAGAGACGGAGAGGCCAAAACAGAAAGAGGAATCAAGAGATAGCGCCGTGAACGACACAAGCTATTTTTCAGACTCGGTATTGAGCTCGGATCGACTTCGACATCTTACGGAAAAATGTGTATTTAGACGCAACCAATTACGAACTGTCTTGTCTAATTTCTCACTCGTTTTTTAATCTGGTAAGGGATGTAGACGTTTATGGTGAATTCTGCTTCGACTTTTCACCGTCAAAAAAATAAAATCGATAACATTTTGTACGTATTACTGCGGACGAAAAAGAGCCTGTACCAATTACTGCGTACCCATTGCTGCGGTTTAGAATTCGAAATAAACGAGCGTTAAAAAGGCTAGTTTCTTTTTATATATATCTTTATTATATCGAAGTATCTAAATAATAATAAAACTTTGCAATTTTTGGAGCAATATAAAGAATGTAGAATCACGTAAACAACAGTCCTTTGGTGATGGAGATAGAAGAAAACTGGTCTTATTTTTATCTTTTACGAAGAATGTTTTCTCAAATCCTGAGATTATAAAAATATGAGAGTGATTGGCAATTTTGTTTGCCTCACCAACGAGACTACAACCTCGTTGAATCGTATACATTTATTCAGGATAAAATATTTGTTTTCACACCTGCAGTAATAGGTGTTACATCTCAATTTAGACTATTCGTTATAAGCGTGGCTCGGTACGTATTATAGGTCAGGGGTTTCGTTAGCAGATCGGTCTCCCACTCGCTTGCATGGGAAATCGTATTATCTCGCCGTAAACAAAATGGAAACACTGGTTTTTCATTGTCGCCGATTCGGCCGCGCTGTGTGTGCAGCCGAATGAATAATAAGGAGTCGAGACGCTGGCGGACGACGCGTCATGTATACGGTTACACGATGAAGCAAATGATGGCATATTCGTCGGCTGTGTCGGTGGGTGTTGCGTTTGTGTCGGTGCAATCGTGTTTGCATCGTTCGCCGGCTGGTAGGGATGGATAAGTAGAGTTAGGAGGATCAGACCTTGGTGGGGGAAACAGTGTGGACAGGTTGCGTTCGTGCTAAGCCGAGTCTCGTCGCCTCTCGCATTCCGAGACGCGGATTCCGGAGCGGTTTTCTTTTAAGGAAGACAGAGGCTGTTGGAGGAGGGATCGTGTGCTAGAGCGAGACGGAGAAAGAGAACGAAAGAGAAGTGGAACGCTTACGGTACCGATTTTCCAGCGAGCATTCGAGTCTACGCGTTCCTCTTCTTTTTTTTCTCTCTCTCTCTCTCTTTCTCTCTGTCCCCCCGCTTCCTTCGTCTTCTTGTTCTTCTTCTTTCCTTGTTTCGTTGCAGACCGGATAGTCTGGTCGACCAGGCCGCCTTTTTCCTCTTCGAACAGCGCCGTGAACAAATACACAAGCCATAAGGGTAGAACGATCGTTGCACCTACAGCTGCTTATCGACTGCGTCACGATCCCACTTAGCGTACGTCCTTGAATCACGTAACGCTTTTACTCCTCGACTTTTCGCCTCGTTACCCATCCCTCGAAAGCGTCTTCGTTCGATGATACCGGTCCACGATCATTTTCCCCTTCCGATCAGTCGATCTTTACGAAAATTCATGATCGTACAAAGTTAGTTACATACAGCGAACCACGAAAACGTATTTGAGCGCACTTTAAAACAGTATAACTTTTTCATGATCAGACTAAATCACCTGCCTTTTTTCGAGCAATTAGAAGAATTGATTTACCGAATGACATGACAAGAAGATTTTGGAAAAATTGCAACTGCTAAGAATTACATGAAAAAGTATAAGAGGCACCATTTATAACTTTTTTATTGGAGCCCGTAATGAAAATTTAAAATATGCGTTTTGTAGATGTATGTTCGTTATACACATGCTGAAAATTTCATCGAAATCGGTTGACACCGAAAAAACAGAAACTGACCAAAAGTCGCGAAAAACTATGATTTTCACCATATTTAACCGCTTGCAGCTCTTGGGTATGTTAATCGATATTGATGAAATTTTCAAGATGTGTATAACTAACATAGATCTACAAAACGTATATCTTAAATTTTCATTAAGGGTCCAAATAAAACAGTTTTAAAAAATGCTTTTTTTATTTTTGCATACAACCTTGTAAATTGTAATTTTTGGAAAATCATTTTTTGCGGAACATTTAGTAAACCAATGCTTCTAATTGCTTACAAAACATCAGGTCTGTTGGTATAATTATAAAAAAGTTATATTGTTTTAAAGTGCGTTCAAATACTTTCGTGGTCCGCTGTATGTGCAATGGTCAACTGGAATATTTTGGCGGTTATGGGATGTCGGAGGAGTAGCGAGGTCGATTTGTTCGTCGACGGACCGCTGAAAAATGTTAGCGACTCGGCGAGTAGGTCATTTGCCCTTGTTATGCCGGATACTTTCGACTTGGGCTGCCGGCGAGAACGGTACATCGGTTCGTAAAAGGATCGTTGCCTGTTTGCGTGTTCCTACCGGGCTGAGTACGCTATTATTACGATTTAACGTTCGACGTGTGGCAACACTAGTTCCACACGGTACTGGAGATTTTCGTGAAAAGACAGGGGTCATGAGCGTTATTCGATTGATAGA